>NC_143556.1:43606203-43758055 GCF_054136105.1 Typopeltis vanoorti | reverse complement strand
AGGATTGCAGTTTAATCACTTCCACTTGTTCTTGTGTCAACATGCAACAGAGGAAACAAAAGGTTCAAGAGTTTTGGATATGGTTATAGCATCAGAAGAGTTGATAATAACTGAGATGATATCTCTCCCACCAGTTGGAGAGAGTAACCATATGGTTTTGACGTGGAAAATGAATAGACATGCAGGAGTATCAAAGAGACGGGAATGTATGTGGAATTATAAGGCAGGTGATTATAATAGTCTTAGACATCAACTTGGTGAAATTTCATGGAGGGAGGAATCAGAAAGCCAGGATATCATTAGTGCTTGGGAAATTGTGAAGGAATATTTGTTAGCAGCAATGGTAAGCTGTATTCCACGAGTGAAGAAGAGGACAGAATTTGGAGTAAAGTGGATGACAAACAATATTAAACAGGAACTGCATGCGAAAAAGAGGCTATGGAACAGATATAAGGAGACAGGTGAAGAGAAGATGCATGGAGAATATAAGAGACAGGCCAGGAGAGTGACTAGTATTGTAAGGAAGAAAAAACTGGAATATGAGAAAAGATTGGCTCTTAGATCCAAGGAAAATCCTAGGGAATTTTTTAGCTATGTGGCCAGTAGGAGGAGAAATGCTGTGGAAGAATGATATTGTGGGATAAAAATGGAAATAGAGTGACTGATGCAGAGGACATATTGGAATTGTTCAATGGACACTTTATTGGAGTATTTCATCCTGGAGGAATCAATTTTAATACCAGAGGGATAGATACATGGCACACGAGGCAAGTATGTTCCACATACTGAGTACTCTGGATGTTAGTAAAGAGCGGTGGGATTGGATAGTATTTCACCACAAGTTTTGCGAGAATGTGCTAAGGAACTGACAGTGCCTTTGACCTGTCTTTTCAATGAAAGTCTGGCTGCAGGAAAGATGCCCATGGAATGGAAGGAAGGTAAGATAGTGCCATTGCATAAGGGCGATAGCAGACTAGAGGTGTCTAATTATAGGCCAGTTTGTGTGTGTCATCAGTAGTCAGTAAGATCTTGGAGAAAGTAGCGAGGGACCGTATACAGCATTAGGTAGATGAGGGTAATGTTATCTGTGAGAGTCAACATGGATTTGTGAAGGGGTGCTCTTGTTTTAGCAATATGCTAGCCTTTTATGATAAAGTTACAAGAGCATTAGATGAGGGAAGGGCATATATTACAATTTTCTTAGACTTAGCAAAGGCATTTGACAGGGTGCAACATGATAAGCTGATATTCAAGTTGCAGCACATGGGTCTGGATGTCAGATTGGTCAACTGGATTCAGTTGACCAATTGGCGGTCCGATAAGTATCAGAGAGTTGTGTATGGTGGAGCAGTATCAAAGAGGCAGAAAGTTACAAGTGGTGGTCCACAGGGCTCAGTGCTGGGACCTATATTGTTTAACCTTTATATCAATGACATTGTCCATGGATTGCAAGGGGATATTCAGTTGTTTGCAGATGATGCGAAGCTAGGAAGGATTATTAGTAATAGTGCAGATGTGTTAGCCCTGCAAGAGGATTTGAATAAGCTAGACAGATGGGCAAATGAATGGGAGTTTTGGTTTAATGCAGTAAAATGTAAGGTCTCAAGGTTTGGGACACATCGATGGCATGCTGCATACTCTATTAGAGGAGATATACTGGAGGAAGTAGGGGAGACAAGAGATCTGGGGTTGATGATTGATAGAAACCTGAAATTTAAGGGACATATTGCAAAGGTGCTGAAGGTAATGCAAAGGATTGCTGCAATAATGAGAAGGACACTGACCTGCAGAGATAAAATGGTTATCATTCCATTGTATAAGACTCTGATCAGACCACACTTAGACTATTGTTCTCAGATCTGGTCTCCAGGATTTGAAGGGGATAAATTAACTGTGGAAAGGGTACAAAGGCAGATAACAAAGATTCCTTTGGTTGGTTGAACAGCGGGAAGGAGTCATGACAAGGGGCCATTCCTGTTAATTGCGAAAGGAAACTGTGAGGAGTGTTTCTTTGCATGGAGGGTAGTTGAACCATAGAATGCATTGCCTGATGGAGTGGTGAGATTGAGAACGGTCAATGCGTTTAAGGAGTGGTATGATAGACTTTGTGTTTCCTAGGAGGGTCCTCCCTTGATGAGTCTTGATAGACTTGTGTTTCTTAGAGAGGACCTCCCACGATGAGTTTTTTGACTCCATGGAGGCCTGAATAATAATAATAAAAATAATAATAATAATTTGCATGCACATTACAATTCCATTAGTGATAACAGATGAACTGGTTGCTGTTATCACTAACAAAATACTAACTCCTTGGTAATCCTAGCCTACAGCAGGCTAGGATTACCAGGGAGAACGTAGATGGCATGTACTGGCAAATTAACACGATGAGGAAAAGGCAAATATTTAATGTGGAGGACTTCACCCATGGGAACAAAGATTCAAAGGAGGAATAGTTCACAGGGAATGAAATTTATACAGATGCTAAAAGTTAATTACTTAAGATAACATGTAAGAGATAAACTCAAAGTGTGAGACTGCTGACTGCTGATTGTCAGAGCAACATACATCACAGAACTTAGCAGTAACTAATATAGCCGTACAGCTTCTTCTTGTGGAAAGTTTTCATGTGATCTTCACTAAAGAGAATGCCAAGTTATGAAGGGATATATTATGTGGAACTACAAAGCAAGTGATGATGAAAAACTAAACAGTTAGCTTAGAGTTGTGCCTTGACATAAGAATCTGGTGATGAAAGATTTTCTACATGAAAGATGGTCAAGTAGTGTTTGAAAAAAAGTAATATCAGATTGTATACCCAGAGTCAGGAGGATAAATCTGGTAGGAGCAGCATCATTTAGTAGGAGTGCATAAAAAGAAAAGGATGTGGAGGGTATATAAAGAAAAGGTGATGAGGAAGCCCATGAACTGTACAAGAAACAGGCATGGAGGCCAAAGCTAATTAGAAGAGAAGACTAACTGATGCAGCCAAAGAGAATCACAAAAGATTTCTTTTGCTATGGTGAGTAAAAGGAGGAATAACTACATAAGAATTACTTTAATGAGTGCTGATGGTGGTAGGAATGTAACAGAAACAAATGAAATAGTTGATACCTATGTGATCATTTTGCAAGGTGTACTGTCTAGATACAGATATTGTAGTACCATATGTGACACTGACCGATGTAAGAATTGAGACAGATGAAATGGAGGTACTTATGATATTTGCAGAAGCTTAATGCAAACACAGAAATTATATTAGATGGCATATCAGCCAGTGTATTTATGAGAATATTTAAGGGAATAGTAGCTCCTCTGATCATGCTGTTTAATTTGAGCTTCAGTTCTGAGAAGGTGCCTAGAAAGTGGAAAGAAGGCAAAATGGTTCCACTGTATACAGGAGGCTCCAAGCAAATTATATATAGATAAATCAGTATTCACAGGAGTTGTGGATTATTGTAGTGGTAGAGGTAGATAATGGAGAAGCTGATAAGAGGAAGAATTCAGGAATGGGGAAACAGGAATATGATACTCCAAAAAAGGGCAGTCTTACATCGCTAATCTGATCACTTTTTTATAATAAAATGACAACTGAGTTGGATAAAGAATATGGTTACTCAGTGATACTGCTAGAATTGGCAAAGGAATTTGACAGGAAACCGAATGGAACTCTTGTTGCATAAATTGGAGGAAATTGGGAGATGGATATGAAGCTGATAATTTGAATAAGAGGGTGGCTGATGGACAGATATCAAACAGTGGTGTATGGGGAAGTTGAGTCTAGGAGAAGGCAAGGTGGGTGACTAAGTGTTTAATTTGTATCTGGATCTTCTCCACCACCACTTCCAGGTGACCAGATCTGGACACAATAGTCCAGAGGCCCTATTAAAGGTTATAAGGAGAATAATAATCTCATTTGATAGTGCTTTCTTCAATAGCTGCATAGTCTGATGTGCTGTTTTGATTTTTGCAATATGACCTCTAAAATTCAACTCCCTGTCGACAATCACTCCCCAATTCCTGGCCTCATCAATTTCCTTCAGTTTATTTCCATCGATATATCATATACTTATGTTATCTTCACCCCAAAGTGCCTCACACTCAGTCACATTAAACTGGGAGCCATTTATATTTGCTCGTAATACTGCCAGTCATCCTGCAGGATCTTTAGATTATTGACCAATACTCTTATTAGCTTTGCATCATCAACAAATAATTGAATATTTCCCATTAAATAATTACTGGAGACATGCTGTAATTATCTCTCCGGTAATTATCTCTTAGCAGCTGTATGAATTCTATTTCTTTCCTTCCCTGTGACTATTCCTCCTTCCGTTCTTTGTCCCCATAGTTGAAGTCTCTCATAATAATTACTCAACCTACATTCACTGTTCATTGTGCTAATTTGTCAATGCATACCATCTGCATTCTCCCTTATACCCATTCCCCAACTTACAGCAGCAACCAACTATATATATATATATATATATCATCCTAATGGATTATGTCCTACACAGTATAGCCTCAAATAAACTGTCCTCTGCATCCTTGTTCTCTTGATGCTGTACTACTACTACCCTTTTTTAGGTGTCACATGCTATTAGGGAATCTTCACAGCATGCATCTACTGTTATTTATTTATTTATTATTATTATTATTTCTTTAATTTTTGCATACACTTTTATGTAACAAGGCTTAGTATTCCTTTAGCCATTAGCATTGTTCATAGGTTGTTCCATGGGTTCCAAATGGCATCATATTGATGCTGAGATTGGTAAAAAAAAAAGAACTCAATTTGTTTTCATTCCATTGTCACTTCATGTAACAATTCATTGCATATTCACTGTGTTGATGTGATGAGATACTCAAAATAAAATATACTGTATTTGCCGGCATATAAGACACACCAGCCTATAAGACGCACCCCGTTTTTTGTACACGTTTTTTAGGGAAAAAAATTATCACTGAATATTATCATGAATTTATATAATGAAATTCATTAATTTTTTCTTCATATTCAGCTGGCATATTTTGTGATATTTTTGTTTTAGTCCACATACATAACTGGTTTCTCTTCATGAATCTTGAACACCATGATATTATTATTATTATACAGCCTGAAACAATGCATTAATAATTTCTATCAATTAAGATTTGTTTATGTTTATGTTTATGTTTTACACCTGAACAATGACTTGATAGTTCCTGTATGGAGTGAGAGTGTGAGTAGCACTATATTTCATACAAAATAAACCTGTACTACAGTTTTCCAGATGGATCCAGGAAAAAAAAAATGACATAAGTTGAAGATAGACAGTATGAAATGCCAGATGGAAAGCAATACATAATTCCTTCCTGCTCTAATGACATACATACATATATTTAGGGTTTTTTATCTCTTAATCAGAATGGAGACCTGTGCCCTTCAAAAACAGAGTATAATCAAGAGACAACTCTATCCCTTTCTCCTCTTCTTCAAACATATGTAGGTGGTTAATACATATAGAGCTTGCCATGCTGGGAGGCATAGAATTATTATAATATTAATTTTATATTTAATATTATTATTGTAATTATAACATCATTATAATATTAATGTTAATATTATTGACATTAATAATATTAATAATAATTGTAATAACAATAAAGTCATAAAAGAGATCCAAACTACCTTTTTTGAATTCAATTTCTATTTCTTCAGGATAATCTGGTGATGTTCTTGGATCTTGGGTAAGATTAAACAAATCTTCAGGAGGACTCTTTGCTGGATCTTCCAAGATACCAGATTCATAACTGTTCAGTAATAGTGAAAGAAAACGAATAAAATTTAATATAAAATAATATAGATATTCAGAGATTATCACCAAATAAACATTATAAAGTAACATTATAAAATATTTATTGCTCTAATATTTACTGACCATATAAACCTATCAGTTTACAGGAAACCTACAGGTTGCTATCTACATTTCAGCTCCTCTCACCATATTTCTCACAAACTCAGCATAGTTCACATGTTAAAGAAAAGAGCTGTCCGCATCACAACAGATAATAAGGACCTTCAAGAAGAGTTAACATTGATATCTAATAATCATTACTTGAATGGCTACCCACGAAGACTCGTGAACAAAATCCTTTTCTCTGAACCACCACAAAGAGAGCGAGAGGATACTCAATATATCAAAACTATCGCAATTTCGTATGTGAGTGGCATCTCCAACAAGCTAGCTAGTCTCTTCAAACCACACAAAATGTTACATTATAAAGTAACATTATAAAATATTTATTGCTCTAATATTTACTGACCATATAACCCTATCAGTTTACAGGAAACCTACAAATACAGGTTGCTATCTACATTTCGGCTCCTCTCACCATATTTCTCACAAACTCAGCATAGTTCACATGTTAAAGAAAAGAGCTGTCCGCATCACAACAGATAATAAGGACCTTCAAGAAGAGTTAACATTGATATCTAATAATCATTACTTGAATGGCTATCCACGAAGACTCGTGAACAAAATCCTTTTCTCTGAACCACCACAAAGAGAGCGAGAGGATACTCAATATATCAAAACTATCGCAATTTCGTATGTGAGTGGCATCTCCAACAAGCTAGCTAGTCTCTTCAAACCACACAAAATAAGAGTGGCATTCAAACCTATAGAAACAATTTGTAAACTACTAAGATCTCCAAAAGATAACCATCCTTTCTATAAATATGCTGGAGTTTACAATATTCCATGCTGTTGGAATATATGATCCCGATGTAACTTGAACCATTCATGTGGTTCAAGTTACATCGGGCAGACATCAAGAAGCCTCGAAATTAGACAGAAAGAGCACATTGGTTACATCAAAAACAACAGACAAGACGTATCAGGCCTGTCATCTCATTTTTCTATAACTAACCATGTCATTGAGTGGGATAAAAGCTGTTCCCCTTACATAGAAGAAGACTACCACTCCCGTATGTTTAAAGAAGTAGCTACAGTCGCTCGCTCTGTTGATAACCTTAACAGAAACCAAGGTATTAATCCCAGAGATATGGAAAACCCTAATTAGATCTCTTAACACACAGGAAATGAACTTCAATGCAACCTAAAGAACGTTCCTTAGCAACAACTAGTTAATCATGTGCATGCGATACATGTATCACTCACATTCAATGCTATTTCAGTTTGCAACTATAATCGTTAGAATTTTACAGTTATTCATATTTGTGTAATGTTTTTTAACCTAAGTGCTTGTACCCTGAAGATGCCAACAGCTAAAGTTTGGTGATTTATATTTATTAAACCAACAGCTAGTAGGTTTAATAAATATTTATTAGTTAATACTTGATCCATTGCCCAAATAATTACTCTAGTTAGATGATCAAGAAAATAAACATTCATTATTTACCGTTCTAAATTTTAATAATAAGTAGGAAATCTGCACATGCAAAATAAGTGTATATTTCACAAGAATTTTTTTTTTTTCCCAAGAAAAATAAGCAAACATGAGAACATGTGAATTCATAACTGTAGTTGCTTTAGCCATAATTCCAGCCAAAAGCAAGCAAGTAAACAAACAAACAAACAAACACACACTAAAAGGAATTTTGTTGTTCATAATATCTTTCAGTCATTTAAATCACATATAAATGCTCAGGCTAGAATGGGAATGTGTCATTCCATGTGATGAGTATGAGAGTGTAATATATGAAGATATAATGAGTCAATGTATGCTAAACAGAATACTTCTTATACTATATATAGGAGGAACGCAGTTGAGTGAGTGTACAGATATCAATGAGGAAAGTGAGGAATGAACACAAAATGCTTAAGATAGTACTGCTGCTAAAATATATATATATATATATATATATATATATATATATATATATATATATATATATATATATATATATATATATATATATATATATATAAATATAAATAGCCATTACAATATAAGGATAGCTGTGGGCCTAGGGCCTACTGTACTTTACATACACTAATGCCAGAAGCATTTGAATGGGAGGTTAACATTAGTTAATTCTTCTTGGCTGAAAGTTCTTGGCATTAGTGAGAAATAACTGACAGAAAATGATATAGTTAGTAGGATAGAATGTGAGGGGTACAGTATGGGAGGAAGGATAGTGTTAATGACAGCTGAAAAACTGCAGCCAAAAAGAGTAGGAATTCAGCTGGAAGTCAGTGAAAATAGTGCATTCGAGGGCATCTGATGTCAGATAGAGGCTGACAGGAGAAAAGATTCAACTGATTGCCACTATAGACCACAGGATATAAAGGATAATAAGGATGGTATATATCTGTAATTAAGTTCAATGAGTGGGGAGCAAATAATTATAAATGGAATGTATGCAGTTACTAAAGAATAATTGCCTCAGGCAGCATGTGATGGAAGGTACCATGTATTTGCGAGTGCTAGATCTAGCAACTGCATTAGAGGATTTGATTGTGACCAAAATGACCATACTGCCACCAACTAGTGATAGCAGCTAGCTTAATATATGGATTTTCAGTTAAAAAGAGGTCTATGTGGAATTACAGACCTGGTAAGTATGAGATACTCATGAAACTGCTTGAAGGAGTGCCATGGCATAAGAATCTGAAGGCAAAGATAATTCAAAGAGTCTTTTGGTATGTGGCAAGAAAAAGGAAGAATGATTATGGCAAAATAATTCTGATAAATGCTAATGATAGGGAGGTAATTTATGCAGATGAAAGAGTTGAATTACTAAGTTATCACTTTTCAAGAGTATATATTATTTAGGCAGAAATATTACAGCAACAAGAATAATAGGGGCTGATGTGAAAATAGACATAGATGAACTGAAAACAGGATATCACTGCCTTCATTTCATATTACTGCCATCAACAGAAAGTTGATGTGAATACAGCAGATAAGATTATTTATTTTAAGTCTCAGCTCTGGGATAGCCCCCCAAGGACTGGAAGAAGAAAGTGGGAGAAATAGTTCCATTGCATAAAGAAGGCTCCAAGACCTCAAACTTGGAGCCTCCTTTATGCAATGTTGTGTAATACACTTCATGTTGGAGGTTTATTGGATTGTATACAGCACTCAGAAAGGATTAAAACAGAATTTAATACTTCCTGTATTTCGTCTCAGTCACTGAGATATCTTCAGGGATTACCAAAAAACGAATGTAACATATACACAAATACCACACAAAACTAAGCCCAACCACATGGGTGACTCTAAAGTCCTATCTGGTGGAGCGCCCTAAGGGCGGTTGTAGGTGGACTGGAATGTAAGTGGGATCTCTGATGATAAGTGTTTCCCAAATTTTAGGAAGCTTAATGCAATGATTTGATTGATTATTTATTACAATTTGGTTGATTTCTGAGAGCTGCTGCTGATTCTAAAAATAGTCTCTCTTTTGTTGAATTTGCTGTGGTGGAGCATGGTGGTTTTTTTCCATGAGATCCTGTGGGTTGTATCCAAGACATGGTCAGCCAGGCCTAACTGACCATAGTCGTGGTTGCAGATGTATGACTTGTGTTCCTCCTGTTCAAAGTACACCAGCTTACAGGAAGAGGCTACTTTATAAACTCCAGGCACTGACAGAGGAGGGAGCTGATCTTTTGTAGAAAGGACAAGGATAGCAAGTTTGAAGTGGGGCTTAAATGCTGTGTGTAGGTTGTACTTTTTTAAAATCTTGGCTATTTTTTCCAATGTGCCACGGATGTAGGGTATGGTGATGGCATTTCTAACTCTTTCTGAAGAGAAGACCAGGGAATGGAGAGGAACTGATTATTTTTTTAATACTGTAATCGCTGTAGCCATCGGAGAGGAAAGTGTTGTGTATATGGTCGAGCTCATTTGTAAGGGCGGTTCCACTGGAACAAAGATTGTGGGCTCTCTTGGTTAGAGTTTTAATAATGCCATACTGTTGAGCGGGGTGGTGGCCGGAGAGTTTGTGAATGTATCTGCCTGGGTGCGTATGTTTTCTATATACCGTGAAGGAAAGTGTACCGTTAGGAAGGCGTTTACTCTTTCTAGACACCTTAGTTACACTAAGGTGTCTAGAAAGAGTAAACAATTGTTCTTTTCCTTTTCCATCGTAAACTGGATTCTTGGATGTAGGCTGTTGAGGTGACTGAGGAAGGAGTCTAATGTGTTTGGGCCATGAGGCAAAATAGAGAACACATCATCTACATATCTTAGACAGATAGAAGGTTTGAGAGGGGCTGAGTCTATGGCTTGTTTTTCAAAAAATTTTTTCCATGTAAAAATTGGAAAGAGGAGTGAGGGGGGGACCCATGGCTGTTCCCTCTATCTGCTTGTAGATTTTGTTCTTCCAAAGAGATCTAAGATGTCAGAAGGAAAAACATTTTTTATATAGGATGTGGAAAGCAGTGAGTGGGGGGGGGGTCAGAGAGTTGGCTAGCTGTTTTGACAGTTTGTAGCAAGGTGCGTTAGTGGCATCTATTATAGGTCTTAGTGGGGAATTGGGTTTGTGGATATTTGGTAAACCGTATATTCAACGGGAACAGAAAGGTTTGAGTTTTTTCATAATGACCAGAGGCCAGGAAGATACTTTTTTAAGTAAGTTTTTTAATTTTTTAACTTGTGTTTTTATGAGATCGTGTTCTAGTGGGATGTAGGTAGGGCGATCTCAGAGGATAATTTCCATTTTTCAACTGTGGCATTACCCTTATCTGCTCTGGTGATGACGACACTTTTTTCTTTCCATAATTTCCTGAGAGCAGTGCGTTGGCCGGACGATAAATTACTTTTTGGAGGCGAAGACTGAGCAAGGATGTTGGCAACGTCAAGTCTGATGTTATTTGCTATCTCCGGTGCTAAGCGATAGATTCCGTGTTCGATATTATACATTACATCTAGTACTAGCACTTCTTTCGGTGCGACTGCGAAATTTTGGACGAGGCTTAGGGCACTGATGGCATTGTCATTGAACCTTTTGGAAGATAGATTAACTAATGTCTGGAGCAGTTGAATTTGCAGTTGCGGTGTGGATTTACACAGATTGTTATACTTTTTGATATGTTTCTTTTTTATTTTTTGAAATTCTTTCTGTGCAGAAGCTTCTGAGATGCCAGAGAGAATGGACCACATACAACCCACAGGATCTCATTGAGAAAAAAAAACACCATGCTCCACCACAGCAGAAAAAGAGAGACTATTTTTAGAATCAGCAGCAGCTCTCAGAAATCAACCAAATCTTAATAAATATGGTTGCATTAAGCTTCCTAAGATTTGGGAAACACTTATCATCAGAGATCACACCTTATATTCCAGGCTATCTACAACTGCCCTTAGAGGGCGCTCCACCTAGATAGGACTTTAGAGTCACCCATGTGGTTGGGCTTAGTATTGTGTGGTATTTGTGTTTATGTTACATTAGTTTTTTTGTAATCCCTGATGATGTCTCAATGACTGAGACAAAATATAGGAAGTATTAAATTCTGTTTTAATCCTTTCTGAGTGCTGTATACAATCCATTAAGCTTCCAACATGATGCTCACACAGCACTTAAACCTTTACACACCATGTGGTAATACACTATTGGAACTGTTTTTCAGGAAATTGAAGGCAGGGATTTGAGAGGATATTGATGGTTAGGAGAAGTTCAGAGGATATATTGCAAAAACAGCTGTTAGGATTAACTGGTTACTGAAGAACACTTGAAGAAGTAGAGATAAAGTGGTTATTACACCTCTTTATAAAGTCTTGATACTATGATGTTTGATGGGACTACTCTGCACAGTAGTACCATTTGGACTACTGTGCACAGATCTGGATGCCTAGATTTTTTAAGGATAAGGAAGAGTTGGAAAGGATACAGAGGGAAGTGATCAAGATGGTAGCAGGCTTATTGGATATTACTTATGAGAATTGGTTGAAGTTTGTGGGATACAGAAATTAGTTAATAGGAAAAAAAAGGAGTAATATGATGGAGATGAGAATGAATATACAATTTCTTACAAATCATTATACGAATTGACTTATGGAATGAATAGATATTCAAAAGTATAAGGAAAATGGAATTTATGTGGAATTATTATTATTATCATTAACTTCCCACCTCCATGGAATCAGCAACTCATCAAGGAAGGTATGCACTGTCATCAAAGCTATCAGACCACACCTTAAACTCATTCTGTGTCTGCATTCACGACACACTCAGGCAATGCATTCCACTCACTAACCTCTCCATGAAAAAAACCTTCTACTCCATCCTTTGCTCACACCCTGCTTATGCAGTTTACAGGGATGGCCTCTTGTTCTATCCCCCAATCTCTTTCCCATTCTAGAAAAAATTTTTCTTAGATGTTAATCTTATCAGATTAACATGGAAAGTCACTAGCAGAGTGACTTTCCATGTTAATTTCCATGTTAATGATATAGGTGAAGATTTGTATGGAGATATTCAGTTGTTTGCAGATGATGCAAAGTTGGGACGAACCATGAAGAGTAGAGAAGACGTTGCAGCCTGACAAGAAGACTTGAATAAATTGGGTGATTGGGCAAGCAAATGGGGATGCGAGTTCAATGTTGCAAAATGTAACGTTTTAAAATTTGGAAAACAAAGATGGGATGCAGAATTTATGCTTGGTGAGAATATATTGTTGGAGGTAGAGGAAATAAGAGATCTGGGGGTGATAGTGGATAAGGATCTAAAATTTAGGGGACACATAGCCAAAATTGTGAAGACAACACAAAGGCTTCTGGGAATGATGCGGAGGACACTGACATGTAGAAGTAGGGTGATTCTTGTTCCGTTGTATATTGCTTTGATTAGGCCACACATGACTATTGTACCCAGATTTGGTCACCTGGTTTTCAGAAAGATGAAGAGATGTTGGAAAGGGTCCAAAGGCGACTAACTAAGGTGATTTCTGACCTCTGGAATGTCGAGTATGAGGAAAGATTGAGGAGATGCAATTTGCAGAGTCTTAACAGGAGAAAGAGGGGGAGATATGATAGACACCTATAAGTTGGTAAGGGGTTGTTATAGGATCAATGCTGGAGAAGTTCTACAGAAAATAGTGGGAGATTGGGGGAGAACCAGAGGTCATCCCTGGAAGCTGTATAAAGAAGGTATGAGTAGGGGGAGTTAGAGGCAGGCTTTTTTTGAGCAGAGTTGTAAATGATTGGAATGCCTTGCCTGCGAGTGTGGTGTCTGCAGGGAGTTTGAATGTGTTCAAAGCACGGTATGATGAGCTGTGTGTGTGATCTCCCAGATGAGTCTTTGACTCCATGAGGTCTTGGGTAGTAATAATAATAATAATAATAATAATAACAACACCCTCTGACCAACTTATGTCTCAATCATATTCCCTCTCTTCCTCCTATTCACAAGGCTTTGCAAATCCTAAAATATCCTAGAAACTGTGAAAACCAAATGACTAAATCTGCACACAATAAACTATGAGACCTCATCGAAGCCTTATACAATGGAACCATAACCTCTTTATTTCTGCACGTCAAAGTCCTCTGCATCATTATCATTATCCAATATCAGTAATTCTGTGATCTTTTTCAAGCTTTCCAATAATTCTTCCCTGCATGAAATCATCTACTAATGTCTTTAAGCATTACAAGAAATCCAAGTTTGCAACTTTATTCCTTCATGAAAAGAGCTTCCTTTAAACACAATTCACTTAGTGCAGCCTTTTGCCTTTTATCCTGTTGAGTGTTACCAAATGACCCCTTTGCACGAGTCGAAAATTTGATAATCAAATGATAGCTTTATCAGAATGTTAATATATTATTTGTTAATCATGAGATGATTTTTAAGCTAACATAGCTCTCATAAATATTGCAATGTATTTTGTCACTAATGTCCTCATTAACTTAGCTTACTGGACATGAATTATTAATTGTTGTGAGGGAAAAAGATATTGCTGAACAGCTCTGAATTGCCTTGTATAAGTCAAAATGATAAGTGAGACATGTTTAACAATAAAGTTATTTTGTTAATTCTCTCTCTCTCTCTCTGTGTGTGTCACCATTCTCTTTTAATTTCACTTCCTAATTATGTTGTTACAAGCTCTCTATTTACTGCTACTCTGAACAGCACTGTTTTTTTTTAGTCATGGTATATAAAAATAACATTCATATAAAGTCAAAAAAGGCAGTTATTATTTATCAAGTCTAACCTAACCCTATGCCTATAACAAATAATCATCCATAAACTAATTTCCAGTTTTGTTTTATCATATTCAGTCACTTCTGTTGGTCATACAGGCAAAGTGTAACTAGTCAAATTACATGGCAAGATGTTATAATGGTTTAATAGATGAAATCATCACATCTCAGGGCACACTTGTATATTATTTTTATCTCTTATTTGATTAATTGGAGGACTGAAATGCTTCAAAAAAAGTACCAAGTTTGATCTCTAGTGCTGGGTTCCTATGATAGGTTTACAAGCTATTGTGGATAGGATTAACAAAATAATAATAATAATAATAATAATAATAATAATTTCTTTTTCAGTACTCCCTCATCCAAGTAATAAGAAAGACAAATGAAGGTCAGACAGAGAAGTGATATTGTATATTGCTGTTCTGAACGTATTAGCAATATGAACTGCAAAGAAATTACAAAAACCATGAAACTGAATATTTTTCAAATCACTTACCTAATATGCATGAGGTTAGCATCCATGCTCCATGGAGCTTTTGGAGTTACTGGAATGGGTATTTTATGGTCCTAATCAAAAAAAAAAATTAAAAATTAAAAAAAATAACAAAAATAAAAATTGAGCTACCAGTGCACACATGCAGGCATGAACACACACACACACACCTGAAATTTATTCAGTCTACGAGAACATTATCTTGAACCATAGTGAAATTAAAAAATACATTTCGGAGTCAAGAGACATCATGAGATGCCCAGAGCAACCATTATTCACAAAATACCTCTAAAATCACTTCTTAAATTATTCTTTATCATCACTGCAAAGCACTTGAAAGTGTTTATGCCGACCCATTCTACTAATTCATCACTCTCCAGCAAAAAATCTAGTTCTCATATCCCTGCTAATCACACTCCTATACAACTATTGATAGAGAACTTTTGAAGATGAGTCAAATAGAATAACATTATAGCAAAGGATAATGATTTCTAGTTCAGTTAGAAGTATTGGGTTGTGCACTTTAGAATGAAAAGATTACAAGCTGGGTATTACACTGATGGGCTAGACTGCAAGAAATTGATGAGGCTAGGAATTATGGAGTGATGGTGATCAGGAAAATGAAGCAGAGGACATACTGAAAAGAAGTAAGGGAAAATAATAGAAAGGAGTATCTGGATGTTGAAAAAAAGACTTAACAAGTAGGGATTATATTCCTACTTGTTAAGTAGGAATACAAAATATTCCTGATATTATTAAAGTATAAATTAAATGGCAGCATCCCAACTGCTAGTCAACAGCATTCTATGGAATCTATTAAAATAATGATGACTATTTGATGACTATCTATCTGATGTACATTTGATGACTGTTTATTTGCTCCAATTTCATGTTAAGTTTGACTAAGTATTTATTTATTTAGTGTTTGACTAAGAAGAACACATGTATATACCACCACCACCATACGCACACACGCACACACACACACACACACACACAAAAAGGATGTACAAGACAAAATGCATAAAAGAATACAATAGTGTGAAGTGACACTGTAGTCATATATACATATAAAAATATACAAATAAGCATAAAATTAAAACTGAATGTCTAAGTGTGACAACCAATCAACAGCACCTGTAGAAACTCTTATAAAGTCAGTTACAAGTCCCATGTAGGCTCTATTATGACGGTCAAACGTGATATGTTGTATAGTTTGGTTATCTTCGCCATTGTCACAAGACGAGTTTGGTCTTATTCCCCAAGTAAACAAGGAAGCTCCACACCTACCGTGGTTGGTGCAAACTCTACTGGGTTTTGGTTAAAGACAGTCTGCCAGATTACTGGGGGCTTGGGCAGTTCATTCCATCTGCCATGCTATTGTTGCATCATAGTCCTCAGTGACAATCATTGTGCCATTTATAATAGGCATTGTGGGCCTTGTTTACTCAACCCAAAACAGATGTCCTTAATGTGGGAGCACCAGCTCCCCCACCCCCCGGTTGTTCCGGCAAGTTTATGCAGTATGTTATTTCTAGTCCTGAGTTTGGCAGCAATATTGGAGAGATGTCTATTAAAAGAGAGGGTTCTGTCGAGATACTTTGGATTATAATTGTGCGGTAGTATGTTCCCATTTAGTGGCACTCTTAAGATGTCATGTGCCATGCTACTGTTCAAATGGAAACAGCATGTTTCAGTCTTGGTAGTGCTTGGAATAAGATACCTTGGTTTAGCTCCTCTAGGTCACTAGTTAGTATGTGCTCCATAATACAAGTTCTGGTGTTGGAATGTGATGCATAGATCATCAGCATATGTGAATTTTCTAGACATTGTCCTTGGAAGGTCAGAAATATACAAATTGAATAGAAGAGGGTGCCTGAACTGACCTTGTGGGAGTCCATTCTTAAGTGTTCTTGGCTTGCTCATATCATTGTTCTATTAGACAGAATAGCATTGATCAGATGGGCCATTTTTTCTACATTTCAGTATTTTAAGGAGCTTGTAGATCATGCCATTCCTCAATACAGTGTCATATAGCTGTCAAGTCTATAAAGACTGCACCAGTTTTAAGACATTTTTTGAAACCAGATTCTATATGAGTTGTTAGGGCCAAAACTTGATCTTCACAGTTGCGTTCAGGCCTAAAACCATTCTGGGCACAATAATAATAGTACTAATTCTACTGTAAATAAGTCTTTCTAATAGCTTAAGACAAACACTGAGCAGTGCTATAGGTGTATAGCTTTCAGGTTTATCAGTAGGCTTTCCAGGTTTCAGGATGGCTATTATTTTTTTTAATTCTGCTAGTAATCTGCCATTCTGTAGAATATTAGAAAAGAATTTTGTCAGCCATACCCTTGTATTTGGTCCAGAGTTTTTTAAAAATTCAGGGTGAATATTATCAAATCCAAGTGCTTTACCAGTTTTCACTCCCTGGAGTGCAGCAAGAAGTTCTTCTTTAGTGAATGGATTTGATAGATTGGTCGCTTCAGAAAAACCTTCTTTAAGTCTGGTCAATTCCTTCATAATTATTTTAGGGTATGCTTTTTCTGATTTATCTCTGGACAGATTCACTATCCAATTGGCAATACAGTTGGCACTAACAGCAGCTTTCACTTGGTGATATGATTGAGACATTTAAGTTGGTAAAGGGTTGTTACAGGTTAATATGGAAGAAAGTTTTCATAGAATGGGAAAAGGGGAGAAGGTAGAACAATGGGACATCCCTGGAAGCTGTATAAAGAGGGTGTGAGCAGGGGCAGGAGCAGGTTCGGTTCTTTGCATGGAGAGTGACTGGTGACTAGAATACATTGCCTGACGTTGTTGTGGATTCGGATACATTGAATGAGTTTAAGGCATGGTTTGATGAGCTTTGTATGTAACACTGTGTACCTCCTGTGATGAGTCTTTTGACTTCATGGAGGTCTGGTGTTAATAATAAAAATAAAATTTATAAAATTTGTGATGTTCCATTTTCTTGTAGAAAGTAAATTACTAAGGAAAGATCAACCCTCTACAAAATTATGCTGTCCCTCAGAGTGCTATATTCTTATACACCCATTCCTGAATTCTATCCTTAACTAACTTTGCCAGAACCTTCACCACTTCCAATATCATCTGTCTATCTCTTCTGTCAGTCAGTAAAACAAACATCCAGTGATGAAAAAAACAAAACAAAAAAACAGTACATGAGGGCTGAAACGTTCTAGACCTAACAATGAAAAACCGAATAAGAAACTCAAAGATTGGAATCAGAGAGTTTCATGCCGAATATAGTAAACTATAAAAGTTTCGGTGATTACTAGCATGAGCTAATGCAAGTAGTCCTAGTACGTAGTACAATCTCGGGCAACTCGCAGCAAAGGTGGTAAAGTTCTGATCTTGGTATTTTCCATAATGTAAAAACACATTTCCTAGGAAATTTATGCTGTTATTACATTATGGATTACATTATACTGTTATTACATTATGTATGCTGGATTATGGATTACATTATGGATTACATTATACTGTTATTACATTATGTATGCTGTAATAAAAGCATACATTTCCTAGGAAATGTGTTTTTACATTATGGAAAATACCAAGAATAGCGATCAGAACTTTACCACCTTTGCTGCGAGTTGCCCGAGATTGTACTACATACTAGGACTACTTGCATTAGCTCACGCTAGTAATCGCCGAAACTTTTATAGTTTACTATATTTGGCACGAAACTCTCTGATTCCAATCTTTGAGTTTCTTATTCGATTTTAAAACAATGTGGGATTTAATATCCTCTTAATTTAAATAATGTTTATATCGCCGAAATGAAGCCTATTGGCTCTTTATATTTAAGTAACTTAATGGTTGCACCTTTTTGACAACTCGTATAGCAGAGTATATAAGTTCTTTTCGCTATACCCTTTGGTATCTATTTGGTATCTAGCTGATGAAGCCTCAAAAATGGCTGAAACCGGTCTGAGTAATGACCTCCCACCATAATGTAATAACAGCATACATTTCCTTGGTATTTTCCATAATGTTTTTACATTATGGAAATACCAAGAATAGCGATCAGAACTTTACCACCTTTGCTGCGAGTTGCCCGAGATTTTACTACGTACTAGGACTACTTGCATTAGCTCACGCTAGTAATCGCCGAAACTTTTATAGTTTACTATATTCGGCATGAAACTCTCTGATTCCAATCTTTGAGTTTCTTATTCGGTTTTAAAACAATGTGGGATTTAATATCCCCTTAATTTAAATAATGTTTATATTGCCGAAATGAAGCCTATTGGCTCTTTATATTTAAGGAAGGAAAAACCAAATATATAATTTCAAAATTATTTTTATTTTTCAACATAATCTCCATAAGACTAACACATTTATTTCAGCAATGCACCAGTGCCATTATCCGGTCCCTGTAGTGGTTCTCAGTACGATCTGCAAAATATCCCTCTACAGCTGTAATCACCTCTTGATTTGAAGAAACACGCTGACCAGCAAAGAAGAGATTTAGTTTTTGGAAGAGATAGAAGTCAGAGGGGGCCAAATCTTGGGGATAGGGTGTATATTCCAACAATTCATAGTGCAGATCCCTTAATTTTCCCATTGTCAAAACACCTCTGTGAGTAGGTGCATTGTCCTGATGAAAGATCATTTTTTCCTTCTGCAAACCGGGTCTTTTCTCACGAATTTTTTCGTCTAGTTTGGTTAAAAGATCAGAATAATATTCCTCAGTTATTGTTTTACCCTTTTCAAGATAATTAATAAACAAAATGCCTTTAGCATCCCAAAACACCAATACCATGACCTATCCTGCTGATGGAGCTGACTTTGTCTTCTTTGGTGCTGAACAACTGGCTTCTATCCACTGTTTTGACTGCTGTTTGGATTTTGGTGTGTAATGGCGAATCCAAGTCTTATCCATAGTAATAAATCAATGCACAAAATCAGTTTTATTCTTGTTAAAATGCTCCAAGCACTGTTCAGAGATTTTCATGAGTTTTTGATCTGCTGAGAGCAAGCGCAGTGCCCATCTTGCACAAAGCATTTTCATTTGCAATTCTTCTTGCAAAATATATCCTACACATTCTTTTGAAATGTCTATAGTCTCAGCAATTTCATGCACCTTGACTCACCGGTCATCCAGTACCATATTGTGCATTTGATTGATGATTTCTGGTGTTGTTACACTTTTTGGACGTCCTTCACGTGAATCATCTTCAAGGTTGATATGGCCACATTTGAACTTGGCAACCCATTTCTTAATTCTCAAAAACGAAGGAGAAGGGTGTCCATAAACTTTTATGAACCTTCTTTTACAAAATATTGAAAGTTTATTTTTCACTTGGTTAGAGTATAATAAATTTAGTTTAATCCTTTATCCAAGTGTGAGCAAACAAAGTTTGTGCCTGAAAGTATCTTCAGGACTGTGGTAAGGTGGTACAACACCAGGGCACTCCTTGCAAAGGTGGAACAAGCTACCAACACTCCTATCTCAGTATCTCCCATTATGCAAAACACATCTCCTGTGGATATGTCTAATGTTATGCATTAAGGGAAGGGGCCACAACCCAGTTTCGACCTTTATTGAGGTGGGAGCCAGGCCCGAGTGGAGATACCAGGCAGAAGCATTAGCAGGTCATCTCTACCTATAGGAGTTGCCAAATGGTGTGCCACCCTTTTTTAATAAATTACTCTGGATTAAACTAAATTTATTATACTCTAACCAAGTGAAAAATAAACTTTCAACATCTTTCTCTAAATCCAGAGTAATTTATTAAAAAAGGGTGGCACACCATTTGGCAACTCCTATAGGTAGAGATGACCTGCTAATGCTTCTGCCTGGTATCTCCACTTGGGCCTGGCTCCCACTGAAGAGACCTCAATAAAGGTCGAAACTAGTCTGGGTTGTGGCCCTTCCCTTAATGCATAACATTAGACATATCCGCAAGGAGATGTGTTTTGCATTATGGGAGATACTGAGATAGGAGTGTTGGTAGCTTGCTCCACCTTTGCAAGGAGTGCCCTGGTGTTGTACCACCTTACCCCAGTCCTGAAGATACTTTCAGGCGCAAACTTTGTTTGCTCACACTTGGATAAAGGATTAAACTAAATCTATTATACTTCTTTTACAAAGAATTTTATATCCGCATGTAATGGATTAACATACTAGAACATACCATAAAATAATAATAGTACATTATTATTTTATGGTATTGTGATCTCCAAGCCATCCTCCAATGGGACTCAGATAACCTCGTCAACTTCAACACTAGTAAAACCCAGTTCTGTCTTATCTCTCACAGAAAAAGAACCATTTTCCCCCAACATTGTTTTTGATAACACTCAAATTCCTAGACAAGATGAGATTTCTCTTCTCGGAATTACCCTGATATCAAGACTCTCCTGGCATAAACACATCACAACCATTGTATCCTTAGCTTCCAAAAAACTAAGTTTTTCTCTTTTGCTCAAGTCGGTACTTCACCTCTAAACAGCTGTTAACATTATACAAGTCACAAATCTGCCCAGCTATCAAATACTGCTCTCACTCAATACAGAGGAAAGCAATTAGACATAAATGGCCCATCTCTCACCAACTCACTCCCCTCACTTTCACATAGACGCTTGGTCTCTGCAACTTGTATATTCTATAAATATTTCCATGGGAAATGTTCATTTGAAACAGCATCAATAATTCCCTCACTCTATACTAAGCCCATTGAAACACATACAGCTGCTACCCAACATCCTTTCACAGTACACCTTGAAACCCACAGAACAAGTTTCTTTTCCTCCTCCTCCATCTCTGCTACTGCTGTACTGTGGAATAGTCTTCCCCTTGACATATTTCCCAAGGAATACAACATACAGGCTTTCAAATCGAATGTAAACAAGTTTCTCCTTTCCTAACCCACTACCCATATATGGTACTAACGTACTATAGGTTGACCAGCCAACCTCTCGTATACGTGCCTAACATAAAAAAAAAAAAACATATTTGTAACATGTACAGAATTTTCTTAGGATTAGGGGTTCTTCAATTTGATTTTCTTTGCAGAAGGCAATCTAGTAAGCTCAATTAAAATTTTTTTTTTTCTATTATTTTTACTAATAGGCTATCAAGTGGTTAAAAAAAAAAAAAACTCACTACAGTGAAAAAGTTTGCAAAATTGGAATGAATAAATCATTAATTTGGTGTACTGATTTTTAACCAGAGAGGTATACACATTTCTTTAAAAAAGGAATTTCCATGACCTCGTGCCTTGCATATGCCTTATATGGGAAGTTCCACATTCTAAGATTGATGCAGTAATTCAGAAACATTTTGACAGAAGATTATGGCATTATAGTGTTTTAGTATAAGTGGGTGTCAACCATCTTGTTATGCTTCCATAATCCAGCTTTTCCTTTTCTACTGTGTCAGCTGCTTCTCTAATGCCTCAGAAAATTTCTCAACTTCTTCCTTAGTAGAGCCTTCTGTTGGACTAAAGGCACAAAAATGTCTCATTATCCAGTTCTCCATTCGGATATTCACTACTTAATATTGCCTATGATTCATGAAGATTATCCTCATATTTAGTGTTGACTACTACTATTGCTACTCCTTTTCCATCATCATACTGCCTGAATATAACATCTTGTGTTTGTTACTCAGATAAATCTTACCTGTTTTTGGTTTCTTTGTTTTGGTAATGCTTATCATGTCAATCTGGTACTTATCAAATTCTTCTGCTTGTTCCATTCTTTTCCAGTGATGCTTATTATTATTATGTTGATTTTGCCAATCTTGAACTCTGCTGATATCGAATTGGGATTTGTTTTAGTAGCTGACCTTTTGCTGTTTGTCCTGGTTCCTTGATGAAAATAATGGACCTTGTTTAACCAGGCAACAACACCCCCCCCCCCTTAGCTGGCATGAATTCAGCTAAATCCCCAACTGCCAGTCCATCCTCATTCATTCAGTATCCAGGTAGATACTAGTAATGGGCATACCACTGGAAGGTGAGAATTTGATATTAGGTCTGAAGTTCTAGTCAGTTCTCCACATTCCTTAAAGGACAATGTGGAGATCTCCTCCCAGTTATCCAGCTATGACTCTTAAGCAGGATGTTGAAAACATTCAAGTTTTCTACATTAACAAGACACAGGAGATTATGACATTGCTTGGCTACTGTGCACAAATTTGGTTGCCCAAGTTTCTTTCGGATGAAGATGTGGTGATGAGGATCCAGATACTAGTGACCAAGATGGTGACAAGTCTGTGGAATGCTTCCTATGAAAAGAGATTGAAGTTGTGTGGGTGTTACAAAGTTTAGTTAATAGAAAAGAGGGAACATGATAGAGACTTGTAAGTTATTAAAGGAGTTCTATGAGACTGATACAAAAGAAATTTCTCAATACCTGACAAGTAGAGAGAGAGAGAGAGAGAGAGAGAACTAGGGGTATGGAATTTGTGTAAGAATGTGGTTAATAAAGGTGTGAGGATTAGATTTTCTGATGCACAAGTGGTGAATAACTGGAATCAATTGCCAGAAGTGGTTGTGAGTTCTCTTGACAGTGAATGAGTTCAATGAGAGATATGATTGGCATTGTGAATAACAGTAAAATTTGGCTTCAAACTGCATGGAGATGTCTTTGTATAATAATAATAACAATGGTCTATGAATCAAGGATAATTATGGCATTCCCTTTATCCAATGGAAGGATAACTATGTTGTCTTTTAAACATTTTTAGGGCTCTTTATTCTCCATGGATAACATTGTCTTTCAGTGGTTTTGCCTTGCAATTCAAGGAGTAATAAGTTAGCCTCTTGTGAAGGTAAGGAAGAAATGCAGCAGCACTTTCTATTTTGGATAATAAATGTTCTTCGGATATTTTACATGAACTTAAAGTGAAATTAAATCCTTTGCTGAAACTTTTTTTTTCCTTTCTTCTCCTCTGTCAGCAGCATAAAGTTTTCATAAAAAAAATGCATTTTAGTACTAATGTCATTATATTATTCCAAACATTCAGCATTTGAGTCCAGCTTACACCATAAACATTCAATTGAACTGGAGGAAGAAAAATAAGGAATGGAAATAGTAGTTCTTGATGTTGCACATCAAGAACTATTATAATAAAATATCTATATAATATAACACAAACAGAGTAGGTAACGTGCAAGTATATATACCTTGGCATATTTAATAAGATCTTGACGTCCTGGAAAGCGTTTGTAAAACTCTGCCATTCGCCATGGTGCCAGAATCTAAAATTCATTGAATGAAATAAAATTTTATCCCATGCAATAAAGACCAATATCATCACATCATCAAAATATTGCAAAATGTTTTCAAAAACTGAAACATTTTAATGTTATTTAGTTTTCAAATTTATAGAAATATAAAAACATTTATATATATTCAGGAAAGATATATAAATATAAGAATATTCATGTTTCTATGTCTTCAAATAATAAAAAGGATGGAAATGATCTCAGATTATAATGAAAAGGTGACTTTTCATATGCGTTCTTGAATGGCAACAATTCATTATCTTCAGAACTGAAGATAGAACCAGTTTTGACTTGTGGTTTATTTTTTATATATGTATTCAGGAGTGGAGTCCAAAATAAGGCCTGTTACTAGTGGTGTGCCGCAGGGTTCTGTTCTTGGACCACTGCTATTTAATTTGTTCATTAATGATATAGGAAAGGATCTGAGAGGAACTGTTCATTTATTTGCTGATGATGCAAAGTTGGGTAGAGCAATAGTGAATGCACATGATGTCAAAATTTTGCAGGATGATTTGGATAGATTGGTAAGGTTATGCATTTTGGGGTGAAAAAATATATCACATTGGTAGAACTGTACTCCAGGAAGTTGATGAAGCCAGAGATTTGGTGGATAGGGAGTTGAAGTTTAGGAGGCACATAGCAAAAGTAGCTAAATCAGCTCATCAGATCACTTGGTTACTGAAGAATACTTTGATAAGAAGAGATAAGCAAGTTATTGTTCCTCTTTATCGAGCCTTGATAAGACCCCCATCTTGACTACTGTGCCCAGATCTGGGGACCTGGGTTTCTTCTTGATGGGGAGGAGGTAGAGAGGATCCAGAGGCGAGTGACCAAGATGATAGCTGGTCTATGGAACCTTACTAGAATAGGTTGAAGATCTGTGGGTAACAGAAATTGGTTGATAGGTGGAAAAGGGGTGATATGATTGAGACATTCAAATTACTGAAGGCTTTTTACAAGTTTAATTCAAAGGAAATTTTTCAGAACAGGTCTGGTGATGGGAGAACTAAGGGCCATCCATCAGCAAGAGTATAGTTAGCAAGGGTGTTAGAACTAGGTTTTTTACTCGGAGAGTGATGAATGAGGGGAATAAGCTGCCAGAGTTTGTTGTGGATGCCATGACTGTAAACGAATTCAAAGCAAAGTATGATAGATATTGTGCAAATGCTGAATAATTGTTCTTGATATGATGTTTAGGGGTTTAGGGCCTCCCTCGATGAGTCTAAGGACTCCTTGGAGTTGCCCGTAATAGAAATAATAGTATGTTATCCACTCAAAGCTTCAAATCTATAGTATCTAAATGAGATATAGAATTTTGAGTTATGGTCTTCTTTTTTTTTTTTAATATGAATCTTATACACTAAACAACTGCACCTATAGTGCCTAAATGAGATAAGTGTTAGAGAATCCAAAAATTATATCTTAGAGACCAAATCTGGAACTTTTCAATCACACAATCTTATCATTTTTATTATTCTCAGCAAAGTTACTTCATTCTTCCCTTTCAACTCCCAGTGACTAGAACTGAGCACAGTAATCAAGATGAGGTCTCATCAGAGCTTTATGTAATGGAACCATCATAGCCCTCCCATCTTTATTGGTTAACATCCTTCTAAGTATTATTACTTCAATTCTAATAATTATTATTATTACTGCAATTTTAAGTATTGCAGTAATTCTCTAGTAGCCTTCACTACCTACACAAGATGTCACCTCAAATTCAAATTTCTATTATTATTATTATTATTACTACCCAAGACCCTATGGAGTCAAAGACTCATCTGGGAGGTCCCTTTATCATACACACAGCTCATCATACCATGCTTTAAACACACTCAAATTCTCTGCAGACACGACGCTCTCAGGCAAGGCATTCCAATCATTCACAACTCTGCATGAAAAAAACCTGCTTCTCAATCCCCTACTCACACCCTCTTTATACAGTTTCCAGGGATGACCTCTGGTTCTCCCCTAATCTCCCACTATTTTCTGTAGAACCTCTCCAGCATTGATCCTATAACAACCCCTTACTAACTTGTAGGTCTCTATTATATCTCCCCTCTTCCTCCTGTCCACCAGACTCTGCAAGTTGCATCTTCTCAATCTTTCCTCATACTCGATATTTCCAGAGGTTAGAAACTACCTTAGTCAGTAGCCTCTGGACCCTTTTCAACATCTCTTTGTCCTTCTGGAAACCAGGTGACCAAATCTGGCCTAATCAAAGCCTTATACAATAGAACAAGAATCTCCCTACTTCTACAAGTCAGTGTCCTCTGCATCATTCCCAGAAGTCTTTGTATTGTCTTCACAATTTTGGTTATGTGTCCCCTAAATTTTAGATCCCTATCCATTATCACCCCCAGATCTCTTATTTCCTCCACCTCCGACAATATATCCTCACCAAGCATAAATTCTGCATCCCATTTCTGTTTTCCAAACTTTAAAACCTTACATTTTGCAACATTGAACTCACATCCCCATTCCCGTGCCCCATCACTCAATTTATTCAAGTCTTCTTGTCAGGCTGCAACGTCTTCTCTACTCTTCATGGTTCGTCCCAACTTTGCATCATCATCTGCAAACAACTGAATATCTCCATCCAAATCTTCACTAATATCATTAATATACAAGTTAAACAGTAATGCCCCTAAAACAGACCTCTGAGGCACACCACTAGTAACTTTCCTTTCCTAGATATCACTCCCCCATAAACAACTTGTTGATACCTATCTGATAGCCAGTCTTCAATCCAATGCACCAATCTAATATCCAACCCCATCCACTCTAATTTGACTATCAACTTATCATGCGGTAATCTATCAAAAGCCTTTGTAAAATCTAAGTATATTACTGTGTATCCTCCTCTGTCCAAGGAAGCAGTCACCTTATTGTAATAAGTAAGTAGATTACATCAACCCAAAGATCCCTTGTCTTCTCCACTTCCTCTAATGCAGCTCCAGCAACAACAGAATATGCAGTCCCCTATTTCTGGATCCCAAATTTCAAAACCTTACACTTAGTTGAATTACACTGACATCTCCATTTCATTTGCCCACCTTTCAAGTTTATTCCAATCCAGTTGAAGGGCCATACATCAGCAATATTACTAATAACCTTCCAAAGCTTCACATCATCTGAAAAGAATAGAATATCTCCACAAAATCTAGTGACAGTATCACTAACATAAAAGTAAAGATCTCTACTGGAGTCATGTGAAACCCAACACGTAACTTTTTTCTTGTTGATATTCATCAATTTCTAATCCACAAGCCTGATATCTAAGTCAATAAACTGCAGCTCAAATAAAAATGTATCATGTGGCATCCTATCAAAAACCTGCTAGCATATGCTTTGCTCATCAACTACTATTGCTATTTAAACAGCCTGACACTGAAACAAAGTGCCCCTTAGTGACAGATTTTCAGGGATAAATGGTCACAAAACAACACATATTTTGGGAACATAAGGTGACAAGACTAATTTTTGTCTATATTTTGTCTTTGAGAAATTGGTAGTAAATCCTGGTATAAAAGTTTTCCCAAAGAAAATACATTCTTTTGGAAATTTTTTCATCTCCTATTAATAACCATACATAGTGGAGTGGCACTTAAATCCATCTTTTATAAATTATGTGTATATATATATATATGTATATATATATATATATATATATATATAAAAGGAAATTAAATGACTCTATACCTGAAGAAGTTGATATATTCAACAAAACTAGTTGTATCTTAACGTTAAACTTGTCATTCTCGGTATTTTATCACAGGCAAAGAATTAAATAAAAAAATAACAGAGACATGATAAAATACATTAACAGATCTAGTATAAAACACAAGTACATTTACATTTAAAAGAGAGGAATGCATGCTTGAGTTCCAACTGAAGTTGACTACATGCAAGAGTTGGCTTGAGTGCACCAGTATTGGATAGTGGCAAATTGTGCGTCAGAGATATTATAGCTAAGGCTATTGTTAGTATGAGAAGAATCAAGCGATATTTCTCTAGATTCAATTATTTTTCTTTCAAGTTCATCATAGCACACATGGATATTAGAAGTTAGTGGCCAGTCTACGAGGTGTTGGTGGCCCTCTTCCAAGTTGATAGAGAAAAGAACATGGCTAGAGAGAGCGCTGGCTCTGGTTCTGTTGTAGGAGATGTCTCTTTTATGTTCTTCCATGCGTAAAAGGGTGGATTTAGCTGTCTGGCCGTAGTATGGTCTGCCACAATCACACAGAATCTTGTAGACTCCTGGATACTGAATAGGGAGATGTTTCATTTTAGGTCTACTGAGTATGGAACAAAGTTTAGGAAACATAGTGAAGCAAGTTCTAATGTTCAATTTCTAGAGCATTTTAGCAATTTTGGGGAGAGAGAGCTGATGTATGGTAACAAAATAAAAGCTCTTGGTGGAGAAGAATCTTCAGCAGCAGTTGAGCGGCAGACAGAGAGAAATTTATTAATCTTCTTAAGAGAGAATCCATTGTTAACAAAAGACCTTTTGAAAAAATTCAGTTCATAATCAATTTCTGTTTCATCTGTAAGTAACGATCTGGCTCGATGTGCCAGGGTTGAAATGATACCAAACTTTTGTGGAGGATAGTGATGGGAAGAAGCATGAAGGTATCTGTCTGTGTGAGTGGGTTTCCTAAAAATGGAGATTTTGATATTTTCAGCACATCTCGTAAGTTTTAAGTCCAGAAAGGAGAGACAGTCGTTGGATTCAAGTTCACAGGTGAAATTGATTTTCTGATGAAAATTGTTGAGGCGGTCTAGAAAAAGGTTGAGGTTGTCAACACCGTGTTCCCAGATAAGGAATACATCGTCACTGTAACGATACCATATTTTAGGTTTAAAACTCGAGGAATTAATAGCTTTTTCTTCAAACTCCTGAAGAAATATATCAGCAAGAATTGGAGAGAGCGGACTGCCTATAGCTAAGCCTGAGTTTTGTTTATAAGTTTTGTTATCATATTTGAAGTATCCTGAGTTCACACAGTGAGAGAGTAAGGAGAAAAATTTTTTGGATAGTTTCATGTGGAGAAGGTTAAGAACCTCTTGAGTAGGTACATTCATAAAGAGGGAAACAATATCAAAACTTGCCATTAAATCTGATGTGTAGAGTTTGATGTCTTTTATTTTTTAGACAAAATCAGCTGAGTTTTTTTATATGAGAAAAGGAAGTACCACAAAGGTTTTTTAAAAAGGAGGCAAGGTATTTTGAAAAGTTGTAAGTAGGGGAGTTTATGCCTTCAACAATTGGTCGTAGTGGAGAGTTTAATTTATGGATCTTAGGGAGTCCATATAACCTAGGGATTAGAGGATGAATCGACCTAAGGGAAAGACAGATGTTTCTTGGTAACTCTGAGGTGGTTTTCAGTAAATTGTTGGTTCTATTATGTAGTTCTTTTGTAGGATCACTATTTAGTTCAGAGTAAGTGTCAGTGTTAAGTAGTTCCAAAATTTTGTTATGGTAATCCAATCTATTTATGATGACAGTAGCATTCCCTTTGTCTGCAAGGAGAACAATGATGTCATTATTGTATCTCAAATTTTTGATTGCTGATCTCTCAGAATGAGAAATGTTGTCAGAAGGTGGTCTTGCATGATTTATGGCGAAAATAGCTTCCATACGAAGAAGGTTTGCCTCGTGGATAGGTAATGAGGATGCTGCTTTTTCTATCTTAGTTAAGAATAGTTCTTTAGGTATTGAAGTAGGGGTGATAACAAAATTGAGACCTTTAGCAAGTACACTTTCTTCTGCCCTAGAGAGTGGATGGGAAGAATTATTTATAACAACTTTTTTTATGAATGCAGAATTGAGATTGGAAGTGCGACGATCTTGCCTACATTTTAGAGAATTGAATTTTCTGATTAGATTAATTTTATTTGTGTTCTGGACTTTAGAAGCTCGTAGAGCACTAATATCTTTTAAATTGTTCCAAGATGAAGAGTCTAAAGAAGTAGATAAACGGCCTTCAAGAGCGGTCTTCCTAGCAAAATAAGCAGCCAGACTCCGTTTGGTATCAAAAATCTGTTCAGACAAGAGTTCCAATTTAGCTTTGTGGAAAATTCTTTGAGCTCTAGTTGTTGTAATGAACTCTTTAAAATTAAGAAAACGGGGAATAATAGAATGGAACTTACATCTTTTGAGAAATACTAGTCTGTTAATGAATAATCCAATGGTCCTGAGATTTTTCTGCTAATCTTTGATGAGCAAAGGTACTTCCTCGTCATCAGGAAAATTGATATTAATGTTCATTATTTACTCGGTAGAACTGTATATAAAAAAGGAAATTGAATGACTCTATACCGAGAATGACAAGTTTAATGTTAAGATACAACTAGTTTCGTTGAATATATCAACTTCTGATTGTGGCAGACCATACGGCCAGACAGCTAAATCCATCCTTTTACGCATGGAAGGACATAAAAGAGACATTTCCTACAACAGAACCAGAGCCAGCGCTCTTTCTAGCCATGTTCTCTTCTCTATCAACTCGGATGAGGGCCGCCAACACCTCGTAGACTGGCCACTAACTTCTAATATCCATGTGTGCTATAAAAAACTCGAAAGAAAAATAATTAAACCTAGAGAAATATCACTTGATTCTTCTCATGTTAACAATAACCTTAGCTATAATATCTCTGATGCACACATTGCCACTATCCTATACTGACGCACTCATGCCTGCTCTCGCACGTAGTCAACTTCAGTTGGAACTCAAGCACGCATTCCACTCTTTTAAATGTAAATGTACTTGTGTTTTATACTAGATCTGTATTTTTTATAATGTATTTTATCATGTCTCTGTTATTTTTTATTTAATTCTTTGCCTGTGATACCTGAAGAAGTTGATATATTCAACAAAATTAGTTGTATCTTAACATTAAACTTGTCATTCTCGGTATAGAGTCATTTAATTTCCTTTTTTATATACAGTTCTACCGAGTAAATAATGAACATTAATATATATATATATATATATATATATATATATACATACAAATAAAATGTTTGGTAAAAAAAAAAAAGAGCATCATTCCAAAATGGCATTCTCCCTCCTCCCCATCCTTGAAATAGTCAATTAAAAAATGGTCGCTTTACCTTAATAAAATCCATCCTGACTCCCACAGATGATATCACTTTCATCAGCCTAATTCACTATGTGATCACTTACTAATTTCTCCAAAATCTTAATAACCACAGATTATCATCATTATTACATGACCTCCAAGGAGAATGAATCCTTGGAGGTCACATAATAATCCTTCATCATAAGAGGGTACTCAACAGTACACAACCTAATATCAGCACTACTTGATCCTCCATTTACACATAACACCATCTACCATCCCACCAAGTGTTGTTGGTCTGTATTTGCATGTGTTCTCTGGCTGATTTTCCTGTATGCAGATGAAAAGTCACAGTTTTTTGGAAGACCCTCCTACCTCCATATGAGATTGGCTAACTCAGTGTCTGATGATTATCATTCAATTACACCACATCTAAATATTGTATTTTAATACCTTATCTACTTTCAAAAATTAACTTATTTAGGTAACATAAACATGAAAAATAGATTTTAGGATATAATCAGTTGCATTATTCACCTCCTAACTCAGATTACTACTCTGTAATACAGTTACTGCTGTCTAGTACAAATTCTCCTTATGATTCTATTAGTAATAAAAAGAAAAGTTTCCACCACTTGTATGTTTGAGTCCAGCCTATTATACTACATCTGTGTTGACACAGATGCAGTATAATAACTAAGCAAAATATCACATTGCAGTTTTCACTAAACTATTTCCCATGCTGCTAGACTGAAGCATATGAAGCTGGCAGCTAGTAGTGCTTGTTGGTGCAATAATTCCAAAGTTCAGGAACATCCCAAACAAATATGGTGTGTGTTCAAGTGATACCCAAAAATAACCGGAATATGAACTTGACATGCATGCATTTTCTAGTTGCAGAAGATGCCGCCAGGCAATGTGAGAGTGCTATAAGTTTTTCGTGCCAGTCTAGCAAGTGGCATCATCCTGAGTGAACTTGTTTGTTGTTGTTCTGGCTGCTTTTTTGTTAGTGCTTACAAGCAAGTTTGACGATTATTTTGTGATGGCTGACCACAAGGAACAGAGACTGTGTGTGAAATTTTGTTTTCTTTTAGGTAAAACTGCAGCTGAAACAATTGTTATGCTTCACCAAGCCTTCAAGGATGACACTTTAGGTAAAAACGAGGGCTATGAGTGGTTTTACTTTTCAGAAATGGGGACATGTCAGTTCAAGAACAACCATGATCTGGCTGACCTTACACAAGCAGAAATGATGAAAACATCGAAAAGGTTTTCCAGGTAATCAATGAAAATTGTCAAAAGACCACTGAGCAAGCTTCTGAAGAGATGAATTTGTCATGGAGTTTATGCCAGCAAATTTTAACAGATTTGCAAATAAAACATGTGTCCACTAATTTTGTGCCAAAAACAATATGGCTGTTGTTCCTTATCCTCCCTACTTGAGTGATCTCTCTTTATGTAACTTTTTTTTTTATTCCCACAGATAAAGAAAATCATTAAAGGGCAGCAATTTGTTAATGTGGGTGAAGTGAAAAAAAATTCACTGGAGACCATAAACAGTATTCCAGTTGAACAGTTCTAGAACTGTTTACAGCAGTTGAAAAAATGTTGGAACAAGTGCATTGACTCAAATGGGAAGTATGAAGGAAAAGAAAATATGGTATTATAAACTTTAATAAATTAAAAAAAAAAAACAATTCCAGTTATTTTTGGGTACCCCTCGTGTGTATATATATATATATATATATATATATATATTTGTATGCAGGTTTACTCGGTTTAACAACTTGTTTATTATTAATTTAATTTAAATGACTTAAACACTGAGAATAATAAAGAATAAGGTTTAATGGGGACACTACTAGTTTTGTTGGTAAACCAACTTCTTCAGGTGTCAAAGTACAAAGAATTATACAAAATAATCCGACAGAAACATTACATAACAACAACAACAACAGATCTACTAGAAACTGTAGTACAATTTAAATTGGAGACCGCACTACAGTTTCAGCTGTATGTTTATGTGTGCTATGATATATGATATTATGATATATGCGTGATAGCCAGCATGCATATATATGTATGTATGCCGATTCGTTGACTTGGTTGAAATACATATTGTAAAATAGAGGTGAATGACTTAAACCGAGAGTTAGGTAAAAAAGGGGGTTTAATAGTAAAACACGACTAGTTTCGGCTTATAACAGCCTTCATCAGGTGACATTATAATAGATAAAACACTAAACACTGAAGGTTAAAAAAACTATGAACAACATAGAGAGAACAACATATACATAATTAGCATGGAAACATTGTAGTTGTATTTAAAGCTGTTCTTTCGTTTGTTGCATTGTAGGGAGAGTGCGTGCTTGCAGCATCACGTGAACGGCAGTACATGATTATAGCTGAATGACTATCTGGGAAGTTGTAGCTCAGGTTATTATTTACATGTTCAGGGTTGAGGATGATTTCTCTAGATTCTATGATTTTTCTCTCCAATTCATCATGGCAACGAAAGATGTTAGTAGATCTGTCCCAGCGGACTGTATGACTTGAGTTTTCATCATTAGGATCAGCCGAGAAAATGATATATATATATATATATACAGTTACTGAAAATGAAGGAGCTGATTGCACTTGTTTGAATTTTTTTATTTCCAACATTACAAACATGTGTTATACATTACCTGATAGGAAAACTATGAGGGTTTATTTTTACCCACATTCTAGTAGCAGGCTCTTGCTAATGTAGTTGCTGTAAATGCTTGAAACAAAAAGATCCTTCAGTCATTTTCACAATTTGCACATTATCAAAAATGGCATCTTCACAGGAGAAAGTATTTTGTGTTATCGAATTTGCAAAGTGTAATTCCATAATTATGGTTCAAAGTAAAGTCCTCACTCAATTTAAGAACCTCCTCGTCATAAGCAGATTTACTCATGGTTCAAAAATTTTCAATTAGAGGGATACTGTAAAGGAAAAAGTCTGGATCATCCATGTGTTTCCAAAATTAATGTTGAAAGAATTAATGTTGAAAGAAAGAATTAATGTTGAAAGAAACAAAAATAAAACATTTTATTTCCAACATTACAAACATGTGTTATACATTACCTGATAGGAAAACTATGAGGGTTTATTTTTACCCACATTCTAGTAGCAGGCTCTTGCTAATGTAGTTGCTGTAAATGCTTGAAACAAAAAGATCCTTCAGTCATTTTCACAATTTGCACATTATCAAAAATGGCATCTTCACAGGAGAAAGTATTTTGTGTTATCGAATTTGCAAAGTGTAATTCCATAATTATGGTTCAAAGTAAAGTCCTCACTCAATTTAAGAACCTCCTCGTCATAAGCAGATTTACTCATGGTTCAAAAATTTTCAATTAGAGGGATACTGTAAAGGAAAAAGTCTGGATCATCCATGTGTTTCCAAAATTAATGTTGAAAGAATTAATGTTGAAAGAAAGAATTAATGTTGAAAGAAACAAAAATAAAACATTTGTACACAGCCCAAGAAAATCCACAAGACACACAAAGAGAGAATTAGGATTCCTCAAACAATGGTATGGCACATTCTCAGGAAATGACTACATGTGAAAGGCTATAAGTTGCACTACACCCAGTGGACAAAGAAAAAAAAGTTAGACTTTTGCAAAAAAATGTTAGATGACATGGAGGATGATGATGATGAACTCATACAGAGGTAGCAGGGTTTTTCTCCCTGAAACTCGGGTTTTTCATCCCACATACAGATAAATCGGCCCATCAGAACACACGCAATTTACAGACAAAAAATACTAGTTGTGGTGGTGGGTGGTAGATGGCGCTGATGTAGATGATTGGTAGTAGAGATTCAGTGTTCAACTCTCGAGCTCCACCACTAGGTGGAGATGGAGAGTTGTACAATAGGTTTCCTCCTGCGATGAGTCTTCGGACTCCTTGGAGGTGTCATAAATAATAATAATAATATGGACCACTGTCAATTATGGATTGTAGCCACTCTGGAAAATTTTTTGCTGCTTCAGCATCACTGCTCTCACCAGATACATGCACATTATGATTATTATTATTACACTCTCCATGAAGTCTTATCGTTGGAGGTTCATTCAACTGACAACATATTCATCATATAGAATCTTAAAATCCTTAACACTCCTTGCATTAACAGCACATTCTGGTAATGTGTTGTATTCAATGATAATTCTCCATGTACAAAATCTACTCCTCACACCCCTCTTCACCATGCTTTTACATAACTTCCAGGAATGACCTCTGATTATTCCCATTTCACCTTCTACTCTTTTCATAAATCACTCTGGATTAATCTGATAAAATCCTCTCACTAACTTAAATGTCTCTATTATATCATCTCCCTTTCTCCTATCCATCAAATTCTACAATCCACATTTCTTCAACCTCTCTTCATAGCCAGTATTCGACACTCCTGATATTGTCTTAGTCATGCATCTCTGGACCCTCTCCAATGTTTCCACATCACATTGAAAACTAGGTGACCAAATATGAGCACAATATAAGGCACTGACCAGTACCTTATAGTACGGGCAACTCCAAGGAGTCCTTAGACTCACCGAGGGAGGTCCTAACATCATTTCAAGAACAACTATTCAACATTCACACAGTATCTATCATACTTTGCCTTGAACTTATTTATAGTCATGGCACCCACAACAGATTCTGGCAGCTTATTCCACTCATTCACCGCTCTCCAAGTAAAAAACCTTGCTCTAACACCCTTGCTAACCATGCTCTTGCCCAGCTTCCATGGATGGCCCCTAGTCCTCCCACCACCAGTCCTATTCTCAAAAATATCTTCTGAATTAATTTTATAGAAACCCTTCAGTAATTTGAAGGTCTCAATCATATCACCCCTTTTCTGCCTATCAACCAATTTCTGCAACCCACAAATCTTCAACCTGTTCTCATAAGGTTTATTCCATAGACCTGCTATCATCTTGGTCACTCGTCTCTGGATCTTCTCCACCTCCTCCCCATCAAGAAGAAACCCTGGCACCCAAATTTGGGCACAGTAGTCTAGGTGGGGTCTTATCAAGGCTCAATACAGAGGAACAATAACCTGTTTGTCTCTGCTTATCAAAGTTTTTTCAGCAACCAAGTGATTTGATGAGCTGATTTAGCCACTTTTGCGATGTGCCCCCTAAACTTCAACTCCCTATCCACTAGCACTCCCAAATCCCTGCCTCGTCAATCTCCTGAAGTACAGGTCCACTAATGTGGTATACTGCTGCTAATCTTTTCACCCCAAAATGCATAACCTTACATTTTGCCATATTAAATTGACATCCATTCTCCTTAGCCCAGCCCTCCAAACTATCCAAATCATCCTGCAAAATTTCGACATCCTGTACATTCACTATTGCTCTACCCAACTTTGCATCATCAGCAAACAAATGAACAGTTTCTCTCAGATCCTTTCCTATATCGTTAATGAAAAAATTAAACAGTAGTGGTCCATGAACAGAACCCTGTGGCACACCACTAGTTACAGGCCGTCCTTTGGACTCTACTCCTGAATAAACCACTCTCTGATATCTCTCCATCAACCACCGTCCTATCCATCTTACAAACCCTATATCCATCTCACCAATCCTATATCCGTCTCCATATGCAGTTTACTGATTAGAATTCCATGAGGTATCCTGTCAAAGACCTTAGCAAGGTCCAGTAGGATCACTGTTAAACCCATTATCCTTATCCAGTTCAGCCGTCACTGTGTTATAAAACATGAGCAAGTTACTGAGGCATGATCTACCATTCACAAAATCATGTTGTCCTCCATACAGTATCCCATTTTTATTTATCCATTCCTGTATTCTCCTATTGACTATTTTCTCCAAGACCTTGACAACGAATCCTGATATGCTGATCGGTCGGTAATTTACAAGAGCAGTCTTGGAACCTCCTTTAGCGTTTCCAAGAATTAGAGAAAGACACTAGGGAAAACGTTTATACTGTATTTTTCCCATAATATGTTCCACATTGTAATGTTTGTATATGTTAAGAAAGTGTTTATTATATATTACCTTAATGGACCTGTGTTTCATTCAGGACTTCTCCATGAGTGCAGGTCACAAAAATGCCTCCACTGATCTTGAGCCTCTCTCTTCCATGTTATACCCATAGATTTTCACTAATAGGTTTTTCCATCTTGTAGGTGGTCCTCCTGGTTTTCTTTATATTCTTGGTTGCCAATTAAGTATTCTATATGTCCATCTGTTATCCTTGAGTCTGGCTACGTGGCCTGCCTATCTCATCTTGCTTTTGTATACTGCAGTTACCACATCTCATATATGCCTGATCTCTCTCTCTCTCTTAGTTCTGTATTTCTAACATGTTCTATTTTGCTAACATTACAAATCCTACGTTATGTTGCATGCTGAGTTATCCTGAAAGTCTCTTCTTCTTGTCTAGTTATGTTCCATATTTCTGATCCGTATGTGAGTGATGGAAGAATGTCATTATTAAATATTATTATTATTAATATTATTATTCAGGACTCCATAGAGTCAAAAGACTCATCGTGGGAGGTCCTTCCTAAGAACATAAAGTCTGTCAAGACTAATCGAGGGGAGGTCCCACCCCTAAGAAACACAAAGTCTATCATACCACTCCTTAAACTCATTGACCGTTCTCGCTCTCACCACTTCATCAGGCAATGCATTCCACGGTTCAACCACCCTCCATGCAAAGAAACCACTCCTCACCCTCTTGCTCGCAGTTTCCTTTTGTAACTTCCAGGGATGGCCTCTTGTCGTCACTCCTTCCCGCTGTTCAACCAAGCGAAAGAACTTCCCAGTGTCAACCCTGTAACCACCTCTCAACAGTTTAAAAGTCTCAATCATATCACCTCTCCTTCTTCTATCCACCAAACTCTGTCCACGTTCCCTCAGCCGATCCTGATAATCAAAATCTTACAGTCCTGAAACCATCTTTGTCATCCGTCTTTTACCCTTTCCACAGTTAATTTATCCCCTTCAAATCCTGGGGACCAAATCTGAGAACAATAGTCTAAGTGTGGTCTGATCAGAGACTTATATAATGGAATGATAACCCTTTTATCTCTGCAGGTTAGCGTCCTTCTCATAATTGCAGCAATCCTCTGTGTTACCTTCACCACCTTTGCAATATGTCCCCTAAAGTTCAGGTTTCTATCAATCATCAACCCCCAGATCTCTTGTCTCCCCTACTTCCTCCAGTATAACTCGTCCCATAGAGTATGCAGCATCCCATCGATGTTTCCCAAACCTCAAGACCTTACATTTAGCTGCATTAAATTGATAATCCCCATTCATTTGCCTATTTATGTAGCTTATTCAAATCCTCTTGCAGGGCTACCACATCTGCACTATTACTAATAATCCTTCCCAGCTTCGCGTCATCTGCAAACAACTGAATATCCCCTTGCAATCCATGGACAATGTCATTGATATAAAGGTTAAACAATATAGGTCCTAGTAGAGCCCTGTGGGACCCCTCTTGTAACCCTCTGCCTCCTTGAAACTGCTCCACCATACACAACTCCCTGATACTTATCAGACAGCCAATCCTGAATTCAGTTGACCAATCTGACATCCAGACCCATGTGCTGCAACTTAAATATCAGCCTATCATGTGGCACCCTGTCAAATGCCTTCGCTAAGTCTAAGAAAATTGCAGTATATGCCTTTTCCTCATCTAATGTTCTTGGAACTTTATGATAAAAGGCTAGCATATTGCTAAAATAAGAGCGCCCTTTCACAAATCAATGTTGACTCTCACAGATAACATTACCCTCATCTGCCCAATGCTATATATGGTCCCTCACTACTTTCTCTAAGATCTTAACAACTACTGATGACACACAAACTGGCCTATAATCGACACTTCCAGTCTGTTCCCACCCTTATGCAATGGCACTATCTTACCTTCCTTCTATTCCCTGGGCACCTTTTCTGCAGCCAGACTTTCATTGAAAAGCCAGGTTAAAGGAACTGTCAGTTCCCTAGCACATTCTCTCAAAACTCATGGTGAAATACCATCCAGTCCCAAAGCTTTACTGACATCCAGAGTACTCAGTATCTGAAACACACTCTCCTCCTCTACCTCTAAACCTCGAATCTGCCCTATCCCTACGTATTAATAACATCTATAGATGTTATTAATACATAGATGGCTATCACTTGTGTAGACGTTTTTAATCCATTTTGTTTTTATCTAGATTCATTTCTAAGCCTATCTCACTGCTGTTTGTGTATATTTTTTCATCCATTTCTTCTAGATCTTTTGGGTTTTGTTTATTCCTTCATTTAGGTCTATTTTTTTTTTTTTTTCAAAATATACTCTAAAGTGCTAGCAAATAGATTTGGAGAGATCACATCACCTCAGCAGACCCCTCTCTTTTATAAGTATATTTATAGGTTGATCAAATTAGGGTTATTTGTGTGGTCTGATTTTTGTTAATTTCTTTTATCATGTGGATGTAAGTATCATCAGATCCACATTTATTTCCATTAAGACACTGATGATTGCATTGTGTTCTATGGTATCAAATATTTTTTTTTAAAATCCATAAAGAGGAAACATAGAGGGATTCAGCATTCTCTGCATTTCTCTGTTAATTGCGAAATGTCCTGGATAAAGTTGTCTTTGGGAGTGTTTTGGATTCTGTTCAGTATTACTATTATAATATATTTTTCTATACTATATATGAGAGCCTCTGTAGCTCAGTCAGTACAGACGAAGCCCTTTAGTCGGAAAGACCTGAATTCGATTCCCATCAGTGACATGAGGAACCTTTATCTGGTCTCTTTTGATGAAAGGTGATGTAGCTGATCTCATATGGAGATAGGGATTTTTTTTCATCCAGAAACTTGGGTTTTTCGTTCCCCACAACACAAACCAGCCCTGTGAACACACATGAATTCCATTCATGAATACGCCCAGCCATATGCCAGTCCCAAGCCTGTTCTATATAAATACAGGTGTTTTTATAAAATTGGGGGGAAACGCTGGTGAACTACCACGTAAAAACTCACCAGGATCACTTTGTGGGCAAAGCCTACAAAGTCACCTAGGGTCGGAAACAACTGAAGGGATAAATCATTATCATCATACTATATATTTATATATACTATACATATACATATATATGTATATGTATATGTATATATACATATACATATATATATATATACATATATATATATGTAGAAAGTTTTTTACCTCGGGTATAATACATGTTAAAGATACCAAGCTATTTTAAATCGTTTTAATCCATTTCCCAAGTAAGAAAAACAAACAAGTAAGTCAAGTTTGTGCCTGCAAGTTGTGCAAGTCTGGGTGACCCGCACTGATGAGACTTCAATAAAGGTCAAAACTGGTCTGGGTAGTGGCCCCTTGCCTTCAATTCATAGCATCATACATCTCCTCAAGGAGATGTGCTTTGCATTAAGGGTAAATATTAAGAATAGTGATCATAACTTATTCCACCTTTACCACGAGTTGCCTAGTTTTGCACTACTTGCAGGTGCAAACTTGACTTACTTGTCTGTTTGCTTACTTGGGAAATGGATTAAAACCAGGTTTAAAATAGCTTGGGATCTTTAACACACACACACACACACACACATATATATATATATGCATTGAGGTTGATTTACTCGGTTCTTAAACACATTTTTTAAAAGAATTGAATGACATAAACCGAGAGCAAAAGAAAAAGGTTTAATAGTATCACACGACTAGTTTCGGCTTTTTACAGCCTTCTTCAGGTGTTTTCATAAAAGAAAAGAAAAAACATTAAACATTGAAGATAAAAACTGCGAACAGCACAGGAAAGTCGCTATACATATTTAACGTCAAAACGTTGTAGTTAATGTATTCAAAGCTGTTCCTCAATCAATTTTCATTATTTCATCAATTTTCATTGTTTAATTGAAAAGTTATTTCATTGAAAATCAAATAAATTTTCTTCGATCCACTTTCAGACTGAATGGTTATTCTCAAAAAATTACTAAAATATACCTTTTAATCCTCCTAGTCGCCATACTGAAGTAATGAGTAATGTTAAAGGCAATATATCCAAAAATTAGTCAAGGTTCTCAAAAAATATAACATTAGAACTTTATTCACTCTGCTTCCTAAGATGAGCTCACTTCTCCAGTGAGCTGTCCAAAGCCTTGCCATCACAATCTAAAATATTCCAGTGTGTACAAGATATGGTCTGACTGCGACATTCCTTACTTTGGCCAGATGGATAAGTCTATTGAATTGTGTATGGAGGAGCACAGGAGGGACATCACTTACAAGAGAACCAGTGCTTTATCCAGCCATATCCTTTTTTCAACCGATTCTGATGATGAAAACCATATTCATACAATCCTTTGGGATAGATCTAACAACATTTTCCATTGCCATGATGAATTGGAAAGAAAAATTGTAGAATCTAGAGAAATCATCCTCAACCCTGTACATTTAAACAATAATTTAAGCTACAATCTCCCAGACCATCATACTGCTGTGATCAAATACTGGCGCTCAAGAGATGCTATACGCACGCACTCACCCAACAATGTGGCCAAAGAAGGAACAGCTTTGAATACGTTAATTACAACATTTTCACGTTAAGTATGTATAGTGACTTTCCTGTGCTGTTCGCAGTTTTTATCTTCAATGTTTAATGTTTTTTCTTTTCTTTTATGAAAACACCTGAAGAAGACTGTAAAAAACTGAAACTAGTATTGTGTGATACTATTAAACCTTTTTTCTTTGCTCTCGGTTTATGTCATTCAATTCTTTTAAAACAAAAAAAAAAAATATATATATATATATATAGTATATTGCTATGATGAATTAGAAAGGAGGATAATAGAATCTAAAGAAATCATTCTCAACCCCCTACATCTCAACAACAACCTGAGTTACAACCTTTCAGACTGTCATTGTGCTATGATCCAATACTGGTGTTCACGAGATGCTATACGCATGCATACGCTCAACAATGAACCCAATGAGAGAACAGTTTTGAATGCACAGACTTCAACACTTCAACGTTGAAATATATACACTACGTTTTCATGGTGTTTATAGCTATTTCCTCTATGTTTTTACTGGTTATTTCTTTTTTAATGTGCACCTGAAGAAGGCTGATAAAAGCTTGCTCCACCTTTGCCATGAGTTGCCTTGGTGTTGTACTACTTACCCAGGTAAGATAGTACAACACTATATTCAGGCCTGAAGATATTTTCAGGCACAAACATTGTTTGCTCTCACTGGGATAAAGGATTAAACTAAATTTATTATAGTCTAACCTAGTGAAAAATAAACTTTCAACATCTTTCTCTAAATCCAGAGTAATTTAATAAAAAAAAGTTGGCAAACCTTTTGGCAACTCCTATAGGTAAAGATGACCTTGCTACTGCTTCTGCCTGGTATATCCAACTCTGGGCCTGGCTCCCACTGATAACCTGATAACCTGATAACCTGATGTGGCTTGATGGATTACAGTCCCGTTGACTTCGATCCCTTAATCTGTATGAAATAGTCATGTATTAAGTGTTAGCGAGCACCTGGCTCACCCTATTTAGGGTTGTACGGAGGTACCAGAATCGATAAGCAAAGCAGCTTTCGGGCGCTTATGTTTCCACCTATCGTGTTCGTCATAATTAGATGACTCTTGAATGAGTTGATTTGGATGAACAGCTGCTTTGGCAAAATAAGCAGCAGCACTGTTATGGAGGAAAGTGGGAATATCTGGAATATCAGCATCTCGATGTAAGAGAGTATTTCTTACAAACCACGGAGCGTTGAAGATCATACGGAGGCACTTGTTTTGTATAACTTGTAGCTTTTTTGATGTTAGTGGGGGAAGTGTGACCCCAGGCTGGCGATCCGTAAGTTAACGATGGTCTGATAATTGTTTTGTAGATCCGTAGTTTGTGATCAGTGCTGACTTGACTTCTTCTATTGAGGAGAGAATAGAGTTGTACAATTGCAGAGTTTGCTTTTTTGTATGCATAAACTATGTGGGAGTTAAAGTTTAAACGGTTATCAAGTTGAATGCCTAGATATTTGGTGCTAGATCTCCATGGGATGGCTGTGTTAAAAAGTTTAACTTCTCCAACATGAGATGCTTGTCTTCTTGTGAATAGAATGGCAGTGCTTTTATCGGCATTTACAGATATTCTCCATTTTTTGAACCAGTCTTCTAAATTTGTTGCTGCAGTTTGTAATCGCTGAGTAGCTATATTAGACCTGAGAGATCTGATAAGAATAGCCATATCATCCGCATAACTAGCTATAGTGGTTAGTGATGTGCTAGGAACATCAGAAACAAAGATGTTAAAAAGCAGCGGTGAGAGCAGCGAGCCTTGAGGGACACCAGCAGTGATGTTTTTCAGTGAGGATCTAATTCCACGCAACTTAACCTGAATTTTTTGGTCCTGTAGAAAGGAGTTAATAATTTTGGTAAGATAAACAGGGATGTTGGCTGCAATTAATTTGTAGATGAGACCTTTGTGCCAGACCGTATCGAAAGCTTTTGCAACATCTAGAAAGATAGCTCCTGTGTGCTGTTTCCAGTTAAAGCCTGTAGTGATGAACTCAGTCAGTCTGTGAATTTGCTGTGTAGTGCTATGTCTAGTACGGAAACCAAATTGTTCTTTCGGAATTATGTTATTTTTATTCACCTCCTCATTAAGTCGGTTGAGAATGACTCTTTCTGCTATTTTTCCTAGGCATGATAGAAGACTGATGGGTCTATAGCTCTGTGGCGCTTTACCAGGCTTGAGAATAAGGAAAATATCGGCTTGTTTCCATCTTGAGGGGAAATAATTAATTCTCAGAATTGCATTAATAATGGCTACTAAATGCATGACAGCTTTGTGTGGAAGGGCTTTAATTGTTTTGTTGGTAATTTCGTCTGGACCTGGGGCTTTTTTGTTTTTAAGCTTCTTAATGATTGAATAGACCTCTTTAGATGAGGTGGGGCAGATATTTTCACAGCTACAAGGTCGCCGAAACTTAAGAGTACTGGATTGTGATCTGAGCTTAGCTCGTCAATCACTTGAAGTCGGAAATGATGAGAAATATTGTTAAAAATAGCAATATCTAAAACATCAGGTCTGCCGATCGCTCCGTAGTGTGTTGGCTCAATCGGGCCTGCAATAACGATATTTCTCTTCAAGGCAAAGTTGTAGAGGATCATTCCGTTGTTGTTAAAGCTTTTGCTGTTCCATAAAGGATGCTTGGAATTGAGGTCTCCTGCTACAATTACTGCTTCATTTGTATCTAGTAGCTGAGAGAGATCAGAGGGGAGTAGAGGTTTGCCAGGGTGGTTGTATACAGAATAAATCTTTAAGCTGCCTGCATTGTTGGTAAGAATTTCTATGCCTGTCTCCTCGAGGTTAGATGTATTAATCTTCTTAGTCTCGTTATAGCGAATGTTTCTTCTGACAAAGATGGCAGTGCCTCCACCTCTGGCATTAAGTCTGTCATATCTAAGTAAAGAGTAGTTTCTGAGTTTGGGATTATCGCAGGGACGTAGGTGTGTTTCGTTAATGAGGAGAATATCAATTTGTAAATGATCTGTAAGCTCCTGTAATTCCAAAATTTTGCTGTTGACACCGTTTGCATTCCAGAATATTATCTGCATAGAATTTGATGTTAAAGCCGGATTAGTCATTAATCATGGAGAAGATGACTTGAGTATTCCTAAGGAATTTGTTGGTGTCGGCCTGGCTTGGATTTGTTTTGCTGAAGGCCATTAGCATCTCCCCAAGTGAGGCAGCGAGTATTGCTGAAGAATTTGGACTGTTAGTTACAGGGAGTACCTTAGTGTTACTCGAGGAAACCACAGAAGCATAGGATTTATCTGGTGTAACTTTTCGCGCTTTGAATTCAGGCACAGATCTCACAATATTTTTCTGAGTGGGCTGGGTTAATTCCTGTCTAGGCTTTTGAAGGTTGGATGGGTGGAGAGAGCAACCCTTGTAGTTTGCAGGATGTGGGCCACTGCAGTTCGCACATTTAGCAGGTGTGGTCTTTGGCTTGACGCAAGTGTGCGAGGGATGGTTGCCACCGCACTTCACACACTTGTAGTCTGCTCTGCATAACATTTGCGCATGCCCAAATTTTTGGCAGCGATGGCATTGACCAGCCGATGCCTTTCTTCGTAGTGGCTCTGTCTTGATGACCAAGTTGCAGACTATTTTAAGATCATAAATTTCTCTCTGGTCTTTACTGATCTCTACTAAGACCAGAGGCATGGGGCGCTTGTCTGCTCGATACATTTGCGAAATCTTGATCGGCTCCAAGCCTTGTAATCTGAGGTCAGTAGCTATTTCTTCTGTTATTATGTTTTCTACCAATCCTCTGATCACTACCTTGAGGTTCTTTTCACTCTTAAGTTGGTAAGTATGGTATGGAAATTTATGATCGTCCATAAGTCTGGTGAGCTGGCGGTAGTCCGTTGTTCCTTCAGGTTGTATGCGTACTCCGTCATCTGTGTTTTTGGCTGACGAGAATTTGATGTTACTTTTCTTCATCGTCTCTGCAAGCAACGACCATTTTTCCTTAGATCGCAGGACTACTGGTGGGATCCTCTCTTTGGGCTGTATCGGTATATTTGTCTCAGTGCTTGCACTAGATTGTGCTGATGTGTCCATTTGAGAGGCAAATTCATGTTCTGCAGCAAGAGACTCTTTCTTTCTCTTCTTTCTGCTGACTTCCTGATAATCATTAGAGTCTGTGTCAGTTGTAGCGGAGGAAATGACGCTGTCATGTGTAGAGCGAGGAGAAAGTTCAGAGGTTTGAGGGTCTTCTTTCTCGACCTCCATAATCTGGTGAACTTCTACCTTTCCTGGCCATTTTGTGTGTAAGATGTTACCAATTTGCCGAAAGATAGCTAGAAGTTCTTTGAAGGAGAGATCTTCGTATGGTGAATCCATAATCTAGACTTGAAGTGGGGGAAGGACCTGCCTTGTCCCTTCAACCACCGAGTGTTGTACTGGGCGGGGAACAGGAGAGAACCTGGAAAATGTTTTTGAAGGTGAAAATAAAAAGTCTTACCTGCTCTGATGATCGAGCACGCTGTTGACACATCAAATAATCACTATTTAATTTTAACGTTGAAAGTAGCTCTGAATTAAGCATTAAAAACAAAACTTAACTTCACTGCTGTAAAACTACAAGGAGCGCTGGTAAACACGTCTGTACTCACTGAAAAACATCCAAGATGAGATCGATCTGGCTCCCACTGAAGAGACCTCAATATTGACATCGGCAGAATGCAGCAGATTCCAGCGACAGTTCCCAAGGACCCCCGAGAAAGCTCCGGCCAAAGGCGGACGTCTACCTCTCAAGAAGATCCAGTTTCAATGGCCCGAAAAGAGAGCTTCATGCTCAGATTCCACAGTAGTACTCCAGCTTTGGTAAGACCTTTTTTCTTTTTATTGCCTGTTTTATCCGTCTATTTTGGTATCGCTTTGTTTGCGGCGAGGAACGCCCAACGTTCCTCGATTTTGCCCTCCCTTACATCCCATTTCTACAGCCAGTAGTCAGGAATTTCTGTAACCATGTCGCATTTTTTGCCTAGAACTAGGACGCTCGGTATCGAGCTCACGAAGCCCATAGATCAGCGGGCATTAGCGAGAGCTCTAATCGAGACAGTAGGGGCTGAAAATATATACGGTTTTATACCTTACGGGAACAATAGATTTCAAATAGTGGTCAAAAACGAACGAACAAAAAAGAAATTATTAGAGGGTTTCATTTGTTGTGGACAAACAATCAGACCGTTTCTAGTAGGGAGCCTATGCAAAACACTAAAAATAACCAGGTTTCCACTAGAATACCTAGAGAATGAAGCTGAAGTCAAGAAATTCTTTAGTCAATGGGGTGAAATTCACGAGATTAAAGCAATTGAGCACGCAGACTATAAAGGATGGAAAACAGGAGACGTCGAAATCCAGATTGAAATGAAAAAAGAAGTCCCCAACTTCATTTTTTGGGGGGAATGAGGGTAATGATCAACTACCCAGGTGTGAAAAGAAGGTGCTTTAGATGTAACTCAGAGGAACACCTTGGGGCAGATTGCCCTCGAATACAATGCAGAAATTGCAAAGCATCAAAACATAAAATAGAAAGCTGTACAGAACCTTGTCTGAAGTGTGGGGATCTGACCCACAAAGTGGACACGTCCAAACAGGACACTCTCAGAAGCAATTGGAGGAACCATAACACCGATTAGGGCTACACCCATTGGGAAGCCTGAGACAGTATCAAGGAGCGATTTTCCGGAGCTCTGCTAACAGGCTGAAAAGGGAGCATCAACGAAAAACACAACCTCCACAAAAACCCAAAAGATACCCAAGGCAAGCCGCCACACGCAGGACAACATCGCCAGCATCAAGGTGGCAAACCATGAAATGCACAGGAAAGAGGAAGAAGTCACACCCAGTGCCCCAACAAAGCGCACAAGAGAAACGGAATCAAAAGAAAAGAAAAAAGCGAAACAAAGCAGCCTGATGTCATCGGAGGACGAGACAGAGTATACCCACACTACAGGTCGACGTCAAACAATAGGCACAAAGCCCCTCGACAATGACGTAACAATGCTAGAGAGCCTACCCCCAGTAAGGGATCAACTGGTAGAACCAGAAGTCCACGAAATGGACTCTGAAGACAAAGGGGAGAGGGACTCCCCAAACAGGCTCGTCATTGACTCGGGTGCTGAATGTGCAACCAGCACCGACGAGGAACCAGAACTGGCCTGCATAGAACAACCAACAGATAACGCCCCCCCTCATACTAACACCAACATGGAAGTTAAAATCGCAACCTTAAACACTAACGGACTACGCAACCCCTTTGCGCAAAGCGCTGTCTGGAGGCTAATGTTAACACACAAAATCAATATTCTCCTGATACGAGAAACCCATTTCTATAAGCACCGGGATGTGGAGAACTTCTCAAGAAGCTATCTGGTCACCAGCTACTGGTGCTTCAGGGACGCTCACTCGCGAGGGGTGGGGATACTAATTCGCCCCTTTTGGACGTTCTTCAACGTCCAAAAGGGGCGAATTAGAATTCGTCTTTTTGGACGTTGAAGAACCCCCAATCGCGGGGGGGTCTTCAACGTCCAAAAAGACGCCACAGGACGCCTAGTAATGGTGGACTGGAAGTACGGTGGCCGTACCATCCGACTTGCTGCAGTTTACGCCCCGAACAATCCATACCACAGAATTGGTCTCTTCTCTGCCCTTGAAAACTATCTCCTGGGAGCAGAACACCTAATAGTTGCAGGAAACTGGAACTGTGTGGAAGACACACGTCTAGACAAAATCAGGGGGAATGCAAACACCAGAACTGGCGGCATTGACGCTTTAAAACGATGCCGTATAAATTTTGATCTCGTCGATATCTGGAGGCGGAATAACCCCTCCAAAGTAGAAACTACGTGGTGCCGCAGCCAGATAGTGACAAGACTAGACAGGGTGTACGTGTCCCAAAACTTGGAACAATATGTTCAGAGGATACGTCACACCTCAGTGCACAACATGACAACCGACCACAAAATGGTCATACTCAAAATCATGCTCCCAGAGGTTATGGAAACAGCTAGAGGTCCTTGGAGGCTTCCTCCCACCTTTCCCAGTCTTTTTAGCGACCAGCCACAGAACCTCTATGACAGATGGACAAACACCAACTGGGACTTGGAAAACTGGCTGAGCTTCAAGTGGCAGGCTAGGGAACTGTTCCAAAAATGCGGGCGCGAAAGGGCCTACCAACAACGCAAACGGCTGAGGGATCTCTACAGGGAACTCGGCTGGTACCGGACAAACGAACGGAGCGGAGTTCCCTGTGGACATCTTATCAGGCAAGTAGAAACAGAGCTGCAGCAAGAGCGGCAGAGTAGAGTCGAGGACCTCGATTTTCGAACGAGACTCTATCTCAGAAATTTGGAAACACCTTCCGCCGCATTCTACAACCAACAACGGGTGGTGGCTAATGACGAGAAAACGATTTACCAGATCGAAGAGAAGGGCCAGATTCTACACTCAACCCACGAAATACTCCATCACTTTCATCAGCAGTATATCGGCATCTTCTCTGACCAGCAGGGCAAAGATGACTTCAGTGAGTGGGACGCAACACGTTTTCCCGATCATCTTAGTGCCCTGCATGACAGGCTGATAACTGCAGCCGAAATAAAGGCTACATGCAAAACGATGAAAACAAAGAAGACCCCAGGGCCAGACGGACTGGGGATAGAATTCTATAGATCTATCTGGGAATTTGCAGTGGCAGCATTAATAAACATCTTTAACAAATTCCTCACTTCGGGAAACATCCCTGAGGAATTCGTTAAGAGCTATACCATATTTATCCCCAAGAAAGACCGAGATCGGACTTTGTCGAATAACTGGAGTCCAATCTCCTTAACCAATTTAGACTATAAGATCTTTGCAAAAATTATCTGCACACGCCTTAAGGGCAGTATCGAAAATATAATAACAAGCTCACAGGTCTACGGGATCCCCGGTAGATCTATGGAACTCAATCCCTTCTTGTTAAGAGACTTGATCAGACTGGCTAAGGAAAAAAAATACCCCCTGGCACTTCTCTCCACCAACCTGGAGAAAGCGTTTGACAGCGTCAACCACAGGTACTTGCAGAACATCCTCCAAAAAACAGGCGTGGGCCCAAGACTTCGGCGTACAATTAAAAACATGTACGTGGAAGCCACGACCCAACTATCTATTAATGGGTTTCTGACAGAACCAATCCGCATAAAGAGAGGGGTTAGGCAAGGCTGCCCGCTAAGCCCCCCTCCTCTTCTCCCTAGTATTAGAACCCCTAATCAAAAGAATTGAAAACACCCCCGCAATTAATGGTATTCCACTGCGCCAAGTCTCCAGACAATGCAAAATGGTAGCATATGCAGACGATGTAGTGGCCACACTCAGAGATTCTGATCCATCTATATCTATCTGCACATGCTGCAGAAGTTCAGCATAGTCAGTGGTCTTTGCGTTAACACACAAAAAACTAAAATCAAAAGTTTTGGAAACTTCCATAGCACTGGACTTCCCTACGGTTTAACGCTACAGACACAGCCCCTAACAATACTAGGTGTGCCTTTTTCAGACACCCTAGCACTACCAATCCAAAAATTGCAGGAGACAAGCAGGGACAGGATAAGGCTGTTCAAACCAACCTTTTTCTCCTTTTATGGCAGAGCGACAGTAATAAGAACAATCGTCACCCCAATGCAGATGCACACTGTCAACATCACAGGCATCACACTGTCACAAGAAAATAAATTATCTAAAGAACTCATTGATTTCTTCTGGAATGGGAGAAAACATGAAGTAAAGAAAGAATACCTACAACTCAAACAGGAAGAAGGGGGTTACGATCACAAAAGCTTGCTACAAGCAAACACGTTCAAAACCGTACGGAAGGCCTTAAACTCCAACCACATTTCTGGCCTGCTAATTAGATACTTTATAGGACTTTTCCTCCCCCTCTTTGGGATCACAGACTATGCTGGACCCCGCTCAAGGGGGATGCCCAATTGGTACCGTACATTAGTTAAATCGATCACAACACTCAGAGACAGAGGAATAACAATCCTCACACACAAACCCAAAGCAGTATACTGGGATTTCTTCCAACTTTCCAGGCGTGATACACCCAATCTCAGGACAAATAATGAAATTCTCTTCAGAAATATCAAAAACAGCTGGGGACAGCCTTTTCATCGAGATCTAGCCTGGAGAATAGCCTACGGGCGGCTCCCGGTGAAACAGGTGAAATCCCGGTATGTACCTAGCCTGTGCAACCCCTTCTGCGACGTCTGCCGGGACATGGAAACGGTGGACCATTTCTTTTATTTTTGCCCACCAGCCCAAAGCATCTGGCGGAGACTCAGCACAGCATTGGGAATCCCCATGCTGACAGTAGAAGAGGTCGTACGGCTACAATTCCCCCCACTAGTCCAAAAAACCCAAAAGTTCGCTATCTTCCTAATCAACGTGTTAAAATATCACATTTGGAAGGTACGGAAAAAATCCCAGGTACGAGACGCAAATTTAATGTATGCAAGAATAAGGAAAGGTTTCTTTTTCTACCTACCCGAATTTCTTGCACAAGAAAGGCACTTACTAGGAGATTTTAAAAATTTGTGAATCAGTACTGCAAACCACCGACAATATGCTTTCTTATACAGGGACGCATCAAGCCCTGTATATCTCTTTAGAACCCACAAAACCCCACAACCCCCCCCCCCCCTAGGAAAAAGAATAACCACTCTGTCTTCCCTAGCCACAAAGCTTTCGCTGGCACAGTTTCTTTTACTCCAAATAAGGGGGGGTAGAGCTGAGAACCCGGGCTGCGAAGGCTTACAGCGAGGCGGTGCCGCTCCTCGCAAGTGTCATCTCCCGGGCCAGTCTCTACCCCCATTCTAAGTCCCAATGGTACCAGGTCTATAAGTCCCTATTCATTTCAACTCACCGGACCTTAAGTCCTGTTATCTTATTATTTGAATTTTTTTAAATTTAAATAATAAAATTTATATTTTAAATGTATTCAAAAAAAAAAAAAAAAATCATTTTTTTTAAATTTTTTCTCTCCGGACCTTAAGTTCGACCTCTATGATCAATTCATATATTTAGCCCGGACCATGAGTCCTCAGTTTCTCAATAACAGCAGTAAAATTTAATTATCCGGAATACAAATAAGGATATTATATTTAGTAACACAAAAAGATCCTCTAAGTAAATTATTAATTTGGATAAAATCATATGCGAACCCTAGACAAAAGTCTATGTTTAACCTTTTTTTTTCTGAACAGATAAATGGAGATTATGTGTTACAGACCAATTAGCCTAATACGGCTAAACAGGTTGACTGAGGCCTCTTTTACCTCCTACTATCCTACTCTATCTTACATCATACTCCTCTCTTACTGTCTGCTGACCCTCAGCACACTTTATTCTCCAAAGGCCAATGATGAGAGACATGAACTCCCATTCTACCTCAATAAAGATTGAAACTAGTCTGGGTAGTGGCCAATCCCTTAATGCATAACAGTATACAAGGAGATGTGTTTTGCATTATGGGAGATACTGGAATAGGAGTGTTGGTAGCTTGCTCCACCTTTGCCACGAGTTGCCTTGGTGTTGCACTACTTATCCAGGTAAGATAGTACAACACTATATTCAGTCCTGAAGATATTTTCAGGTGCAAACTTTGTTTGCTCTCACTGGGATAAAGGATTAAACTAAATTTATTAAAGGCTGATACAAGCTGAAATTAGTTGTGCTATTAAACTTTGTTTTCACTTTTCTCGGTTTCTAGTCATTCAGTTTTTTAAAAAATATATACCACACACACACACACATATATAAATATGAATATATTCAAGATACAAAGTAATTTTATATAAACTTGGTTTTTAATCCTATTTCCCAAGTAAGCAAACAGATAAGTAAGTCCAGTTTGTGCCTGCACGTAGTGCAAGTCTGAGGCAACTCGTGGCAAAGGTGGATTAAGGTCTGATCACTTTCCTTAGAATTTTTCCCTAAATGTAAAGCACATCCCCTTGCGGAGATGTATGATGCTATGCATTAAAGGCAATGGTCACTATCCATACCAGTTTCGACCTTTATTGTGGTCTCGTCAGTGGGAGACAGGTTAAAAACTAACCAACCTAGTTAAAACTAACCAAGTTAAAAAACTTTCTACATCTATCTCTCATCCTGAGATTTTATTTAATAAGGTCAAAGCACCTTGTGGCAACTTTTTTGGGTAAAATTCTTAAGCTCTGCATTACTTCAACCTTAGCATTGTCAGGTCCGGCTCCCACTCTGACGAGACCTCAATAAAGGTCGAAACCGGTATGGGTAGTGACCATTGCCTTTAATGCATAGCATCATACATCTCTGCAAGGGGATGTGCTTTACATTAAGGAAAAAATTCTAAGGAAAGTGATCAGAGCTTAATCCACTTTTACCACGAGTTGCCTGGAGTGGCACTACCACGAGTTGCCTCAGACTTGCACTACGTGCAGGTGCAAACTGGACTTACTTGTCTGTTTGCTTACTTGGGAAATAGGATTAAAAACCAAGTTTATATAAAATTACTTGGTATCTTGAATACATAATATATCAAAGTTAAAAAACTTTCTACATATATATATATATATATATATATATATATGACAGTAGACCACCTGAAGGTAAACATAAGTTTGAGTCTAGTCACTGAATGAAGGAACTTTTTGCTGACTTGGTAGCTGAGTGGTTAGCTTATCTGCTCTCCAGCTAAAAGGCTGTCTTCACTACTTTCTCCAAGATCTTACTAACTACTGATGACATACAAACTTGCCTATGATTAGACACTTCCAGTCTGCTACTGCCCTTATGCAATGGCACTATCTTACCTTCCTTCCATTCCATGGGCATCTTTCCCACAGCCAGACTTTCATTGAAGAGCCAAGTCAAAGGCACTGTCAGTTCCCTAGCACATTCTCTCAAAGCTCATGATGAAATACCATCCAGTCCCAAAGCTTTACTGACATCCAGAGTACTCAGTATTTGAAACACACTCTCCTCCTGTACCTCTAAACCTCGAACCTGCCCTATCCCTCTAGCATTAAAACTGACTCCTACAGAATGAAATACTCCAATAAAGTGTTCATTGAACAATTGTACTATGTCCTCTGCATCAGTCACTCTATTCCTATTTTTATCCCACAATATCATTCTTCCACAGTCATTTCTCCTCCTACTGGCCACATATCTAAAAAATTCCCTAGGATTTTCTTTGGATCTTAGGGCTAATCTCCTCTCATATTCCAGTTTCGTCTTCTTTACCATACTAGTCATTCTACTTGCCTGTGTCTTATACTCTTCATGCATCTTCTCTTCACCTGTCTCCTTATATCTCTTCCATAGCCTCTTTTTTGCATGCAATTCCTGTTTAATATTGTTTATCATCCACTTTACTCCAAATTGTGTCCTCTTGTTCGCTCGTGGTATACAACTTACCATTGCTGCTAGCAAATATTCTTTCATAATTTCCCACACACTAATGATATCCCGGCCTTCCAATTCCTCCCTCCATGAAACTTTCCCAAGTTGACGTCTTAGACTATTATAATCACCTGCCTTATAATTCCACATACGTTCCCGTCTTTTTGATACTCCTGCATGTCTATTCATTTTCCAAGTCAAAACCATATGGTCACTCTCTCCAACTGGTGGGAGAGATGTCCTATCAGTTATTATCAACTCTTCTGATGCTATAACCAAATCCAAAACTCTTGAACCTCTTGTTCCCTCTATAACATGTTGCCTAAGACATTTGTCCCTCAAGAATTCTAGAAATTCCATTCCCTTATTGCTACATGCATCTTCCTCATGATCATATGGTCTGTCCAGTACATGCCACCTGAATCTTAATGCCGTAGCCTATAATAACACTCTAGACAATTCTTTGCTTTCAATTTTATGGCAACACTTTGGTAAAGGCCCTTTTCCTGCATCAGAACAAAAACATCCCCATCCACAAAGCAAGGACTGTGCAGAAATGGTTTGACGAGGTGAGTAATGAAGAACTTAACTGGCCTACACAGAGTCCTAATCTGAGGTTCATCAACCATTTGTGGAATAAATTGGAATGCCAAATGCAAACCAGGCTGAATTGCTCAATATCAGTTAATGACCTTCCTAATGCTTTTCTGTAGGAATGGAATGGAATTACTGCAAAATCTAAAGCCTGCCTAGAAGATTAACGGCTGTTAAAGCAGTAAAGGGCTGACCAACTCCGTATTAATGACTTTCATATTAGAGTAAGCATTAGGATGAGCAGGGATCTGGATGATTTTGATCAGATAGTGTATGCACACACGAATTGGAAACAATTGGTAATTCATTATAAGACTTTCAATGTGAAAGTCTTATCATGAATTATCTTACTTCAAAAAATCTCCATAAGGAAACTTAGGCATTAAACTCTGCTTACTTCATAGTTTTTCTAGATAAATTTTCGATTGGCAAACCTCTTCCCCCCCCCCTCAGACTACTGTTTATCCTTGTTTCCAATTCATGTGTGCACACACTATCTGATCAAAAACATCCATATTCCTGCCCATCCTAATGCTTACTCTAACATGAAAGGCATTAAAATGGAGTTGACAGCACAAGTTTATTTATTTATTTATTTTTGCTTCAATGTCGGAAAGAGATTTTTTTAGGAAGAAGGATGTTAGGTTTAAATCAGACCAAAGGGTTCTCATTTAAACTGATTATATGTGCATGAACACACTACAGATTTTGAAAGAATTAAATTAACAAAGTAGTTTCTTCTTTTGTTTCTTTCAAGCCTTAAACTCTAAAAAGTAAAAAAAATAAAAACCTTAAACTTATAATTTTTTATTCAAAATATAAACTTATGTTGTGTGTATAACAGTTCTTACTGTTATACACAGTAAATGTTATACACATTTACTGTGTGTAAATGCTTATACACACAGTACTGCTTATTTTAAATTAAATTTTATATAAATAAATGTATGTTTATATATTTTTAATATTAATTAAACATAACTGTCCTTGTATTGCAATTCTTGTCTTATCTCTTTCTGCAACTAAGATAAGTGAATGTAATGAAATAGATTTATTATCATACTTGGGGAATCTAATATTTTTTAGAATAAACAACCTTCTATCCTACCTTTCTCATCCGTCTAGGACAGGGTGAGTCCCCTCCTAATGAGGGGGTTACTGGTGTATTAATGCAGCCGGTTTGCCACGCCTCTGCTGCATCCCATAAGGACGATATTCATGATTGTGTCCATGTGTGTTCATGGGGCCGGTTTACCAGCTTGAGGGATGAAAAACCCCAGATAAACTGGGGGGGGGGAACCCTACTGTCCATGCCCAAGACCAGCTAACTTGGCTATGGCTGAGGAAGATCCTTATGCTCCTCATGTCATCGACAGGAATCAAACCTAGGACACTCCTTCCCCAGACATATAGCTGCGAAGCACATAGCCACTAGGCTAACCATGCAGACTAAACAACCTTAGCTGCAGTAAAAAAAAAATTTGGCATTATTTATTAGAAATATGCTGCTTTCCATAAACTAAGGAACAAAGAGAAAAATCACAATAACTCAAAGACTGTTGTCGTCGATATGGATAAAATACATCACTCCTCATACACTACATATCCATCATATATTTCACTATAATATCAATGGTATTACAATTTCAATAGGCACTTCGCATCCATGATAACCTTGACATGTAAATATATCATGGCTGGTTGGATGGTTAAATGATAAGTGAAAGAAATACCCACAAAAATTGTAAATAAATAGTATAAAACAGTAACAAATGAGTACATGAAGACAATGGTCAAAACAAGAGATCAAAATGAGATTGTAAAAGAGCCTCAATAAAGTATGTAGTCATCCCTCACAGCAATAGATTTCTCACAATGATGTTTCATATTGTTTATAAATAGTGTCCGGAAACTCAGTTGATAATAACAACTATTGCTGCTGCAAAGTTCTGCTAAGTCCCTCAAGGTTTTGGAGAGAGAGAGAGAGAGAGAGATTTAGAGCATTAACATGTCTAACGAGAGCATCCCAGACATTCTAACAGGATTAAGATCAGGAAACCTGGCTGGTTAGTCCATGTGTATGATAGTTTCTTCTTGAAGATACTCTCCATGAGCTTTGCTCAATGAGGATGAGCATTATCATCTTGCAGAATATATGTAAGTTGCCCCTATCATATCTGCATATGGCTGAACATAGGGATTCAGGACCTCATCTCTATAAGTTACAGCATTCATGGTACCACTAATGGTACCACTAAGAAGCACATACAGGTTGGTGCATCCACCCAACAAGATGCCTCCCCAGACCATCACAATACTACTCAAACTATATATGTAAGCTGCCATGTTTGTAAAAATTAAAGACAGGGACTCAAACTTACATGTAAGTAAATTTAATAGATGAAAAAGTTTTGCCTAAGTATCAAAGGTACCTTCAGTATGTTAACAATGGAACACAAAATCAAATACGATAAAATAATTCAGTTTAACAGCAATACTACAATATAAGTAAGACAGCAGATGGTCAGTAAATTCTTAATTAAAAAAGTAAATAAATAATAAAATTTTAAACAAATTAATAGAAGATAGTAATCAGAAATTTTAAGATTGATACAGTAATTATCATAAAGAGGATAACCAAAGACCATCATATCTGTTTAAGTTTGATTGGTGTAGAAAGACCTTAAATTCTAATTGTATAATTGCTGTACAAGAAATCTACATTTATGTTTGACTTAAGTTTTCTTCTAAAGAATCCTATTATTTAGTTCAGATAGCATGTTCTGCTATACCAGACTTCTCAGATTAATGATACTGGATATATAATTATATTTGTCATGACAGATGGCAGCAGATCCACGAGACTGCCTAAAGTAAAGCAACCACAGGAGCAAGGGACCTGGTAGACACTTGTAAAGCTGAGTGGAGAAAGCTTGTCTTTAGGTGAGGAAAGGAAGGTAAAGGTAGAAATCATCCTGACAGGAAGAAAGGACACTGCAATATTAGAAGTTTTAAAACTTTAGCAGTACATTCAGAAATTCCTTTAATATATGGAAGTAGAATCACAGACATATCTTCAGGAGATCTAGAGACCAGTATCCTAAAGGTGTTAAAAGTTTTCTTGATAAAGGACTCATTAAAACCATTTTTCATAAAGGCAAATTTGATATAATTCAATTCTGGCTATAGATCTTCTGTGGAACATATTAATATATGTTAAACATGTTATGTGGAACATACATGCCAGCCTGGCTGGCCGAGTGGTTAGCGAATCCAGTCAAAAGGCTGTGTGTTCTAATCCTGCTGTGGGCATGGATGTTTGTAATTGTCTGTGAAAATACTACTGGTGGTTGTGGTCAGCAATAGATGCCATTGGTGTAGATGTGGTTCATTGAAGATGGAGTTGGTGATGGAGACAGAGAGTTGTAGAGCCCTCCCTCGATGAGTCCATGGACTCCCTGGAGGTGTCGTAATAATAATAATATATGAGCACGATGTAATAACATCTTAATGGTACCAACTTTTTGATTGGGATGATGATAAGTAGCATGGATATAACGATCAGTATATTTCTTTACAAAAAACTAAAAATTGTAAACTACCATATGGCTGAAGAAGAATTATATCTAAAAAGGCTAGTTCATTGTTTTCTTCTCCTCCAAGGTTAAACCAAATTCTAAGATGAAGCATATTTATTTTTGAGACAAAATAGTCCTAAATCTGATGGCGAACCATTCCATATTGCAAAAATATCAATCCACATATCTGTACAATACTGCAGGTTTAGGAGAATGTTTTTAAGGAGGCGATCTTCAAAATGTTCCGTGTAGTAATGCATAACTGTAAATTAAAGATACCAAGAAATTATATACTTGGTTTAATCCGTTATTCAAGTGTAAGCAAACAAAGTTTGCACCTGAAGCATTTTCAGCACTGGTGCAACAACTCATATATAGGAGCTAAGGACTTCACATCACTTGCATTATGAGATCTCAATAAAGGTAGAAACCGGTCTGGGTGACCTTTCCCATAATGCATAGCATTATACATGTCCATAAGGAATATGTGCTTTACATTATGGGATACTAAGGCAAGTGATGTGAAGTCATTAGCCTCTATATACGATTTGCCCACTCGTGAAGTTACTTCACATGCAAACTTTGTTTTAACTTGGATAAAGGATTAAACCAAGAATATAATTTCTTGGCACCTTTAATTTGCAGCTCACTGGAAGCCTCCCCTAATGCATTCCTAATTGGAATGCATTATGGGAAGGGTTACTGCCGAGACTGGTTTCAACCTTTATTGAGGTCTCATCAGTGGGAGCCATTCCCATAATGCATAGCATTATACATGTCCATAAGGATATGTGCTTTTACCTGACTTTTGTATGTCTACCTCTCAGAGTTATCACGATTTTTCTCTTTGTCGCTTAATTTATGAAAACCAGTGTCACTGGTAATTCTTTTTTCTATAGTAAATCTAAGACTTTAACTTTGATACCTCATTGCTCTATCACCTTTATGCAATTGCATTATCTTACTCTTCTTCCACTCCTTAGGAATTTTTTTAAGACTTTCATAAACAGCCAGGTCAATGGCATTATCAGTTCTTGAACACATTCTCTTAAAACATGAAGAAAAAACCTATCCATTCTCACTCTGATTGATAACAAGAATACTAAGTATTGAAATACATTCTCTTCATGCACCTCCTAAACCTTTAATCCTCATCCATAATACAATGAAACATGCCTTTTAATGATGAAAACCTTCATAAAATGAACCCCATAGTTTTACTATTTATCATCTGCATTGGCCAAACAACTATGCTACATCCAGTAAGGTTATTCATCCATGCAGTTCTAATCCTACTCATCATGCAAAAAAAAAAAAAAAAAAAAAGTACTCACCTAAAACTCCCATTTGTTTTAATGATATGTCTCAATAAGTCAATAGGAGATCCATAAACTGATTTGTAGCACTGCATCATCATCTATGTTTTTAAAATTAAAAAGATTTTGTTTACAACGTTATTTTTTATTAAACAAAAGTATTATATTTTGTCCAATCTGCTGCTACTCACCTGTAGACAAATCCACTTGCCACAAAGTGAGTAGGCAAGTGTATTTACTTTTTTTCCTCACTGTCATCTTTTACACTAGGCCACCTGCTACTGCTGCTAACAAATATTTCTTAACTAGCTCCCATGCACTGTTGATCTCCTGTTCTTCACATTCGTCCATCCATTCATGGAACTTCTTCAGAGATTATTATGATCACCTGCAAGAACTCTTTTCTCCTTGATACTTCCATATGCTATCCATCATCCAATTCAAGACTACATGGTCACTCTCACCAACCAGGATGACATCTCAGTCAGAATCAGAATCTCTGATGCTATGACCAAATCCAAAACTCTTCATCCTTGTGTTCCCTCCATCATATGCTAAGACATTTGTCCCTGAACTGAATTCCAGAAATTCAGTTCCTTTATTATATGCTGTTTGCTGTTCCTCTATCCATTCTCTGTTGCTTTAGTTAACAACTTCCATAATGTTCACTCACTTTTCACTATCCAAACTAATTTGCACAAGTATTTCCTGTTCATTGCCCTCTATGTGCTCTGGTCTTTAGCATCATTCCACTGAATATCCTGTTACTTCCTTACTTACACACGCACGCACGTACGCGTGCGCACATGCACACACACACACTATCATTTATCACAGGCAGCACTCAAACCTCATTTACATTCACTATTCTGCTAAAATATGATAAACCTTTCTATTCCTGTCAGAACAATTTTTTAAATACATTCATCATCTAGTCTTAGAACAACATTGTAAAATACTTTATCTGAAATATGAAGTGAAATGATCAAGGCTTAACTTTTTTCTAACACTTACCTTAATTGAGGGTAACAGAGCATAACAAGACAATTCAAAGCGTATCTGATCATTTCCTTTTCCTGTTGCTCCATGGGCAATATAAGCTGCATTTTCTTCCTTTGCTAATTCAACTAAAGAATGAGAAATACATGGTCTAGCTAAGGAGGTTCCTAGTAAATAACGATCTTCAAAAAGTGCTCCACCTTGTACTGCTGGCCAAATATATTCTTCAACAAATTCTTTCTTAAGGTCCTTTATAATTATCTATAAAAGGATTTTGAAAAGAAAAAAAAATTACATTTGTTCATTAATTTAAATGTGATAAATTATCAAACTTATAACACTCATCACAGTATGACTTTTTTTTTGTTTGTTACAATTTATTTCCTTTCTTAAAACAGATGAAGTCAAGGTTCTGAAACAATCACATTCAGAAAACAACTTGGTTTGAACTTTCTTTCAGTTCATAACATTCATATCACTGCATTTCAGCCTGCAACATATCTCCACAGCAAAGTGCAATATTTACCAGATATGTAAATGTCTAGAGTACATATGATTAGAGAAGAAAGAAGTACTCAAGAGATGGATTGTATCTGAGCAAGTGTAGAATACAGGCATTTGGAGAGGTCACTGTGCAACAAGTGAGCAAATATATTAGATCAGGGTTCTAGTGTGGCAGGTTCCATGAAAATTCATCGAAAAAACAGTTAATCAAAAGACAATTCATTGAAAAGGCAATTCATCATATGAACAATTCATCGAACGACAATTTGTCGAAAATGCAATTCATCGAAAAAATAATTCACCGAAAATTTTAACTAAAATTTCATTAAATTGATCCAGCCAAAGCGGAATTGCTAATGTCATTTCAAAACTTTTTTTGAAAATCTTATGATAAAAGTGATCCATTTAAGAACAAAAACTGAACTGTGCAGACAGCTTCTTGTACCAACAATTTAATTTGAATTATTGTGGGATGAATAAAATTCATCCCACAATAATTGCTGTATTGAAATCGCATATTACTACTAGTAACAATAATAATAATGGAGCCTGTGTAGGCTGGGCTTTTCCTTCCGGAAACAGGCAAGTTAGTCTCATGAACAGACATGAAACAGTTATCGGACAAGAAAGACAATAAGAAACCATATTGTTCTATAATTATTCCCTATTAAAGTAGCATTGCTTTCTCACTCTGCACGGTTCAGTATTTGTTCTAAATGGATCACTTTTATCATAACATTTTTGAAAAGTTACAATTTTCGACGAATTGGTTTTTCTATGAATTGCATTTTCGATGAATTAACAGTCGATGAATTGTTCATTCGATTAATTGCTTTTTTTGTGAATTGCCTTTTCAATGAACTCTCCTGATACCATGTGGCAAGTACATGATACGATCTTAAATGAAGACTCTGGTGTAGTGACAAGAAGATGGATAATAGGTTACAAAGAAAGCTGGAAACTGAAGAGAACAATAGATATAAGGCTAATAAGAATCCTAACAATGCATTACTTGGGAGCAAATGTCAGGACCATAGTAGAAGAGCTTAGGCAGGAGTTAGTGAAAATGAAAAGTGAAATGAAACATCTGGAAGAGGATATCAAGCATAAAGCAGATATTGGCTGATGATAATGAGAAGGAGGAAGTTAATATTATGAAGAAAGAGTCAAAGGATAGTTGTATATATCAGTGTATGGGGGACTCGATTATTAGAGGTGTGATTACTAATAAAGTGCACAAAACATGCTTTCCTGGTGGAACAATGAAGCAAATACTGATGCGCTGCAGAAAAGGAAATACCGGACATCAAAATTAGTGGTAGTCGTGGGCACAAATTACTTAGTTGAGGAGAAAAAGAATGTTGATAGAAATTTGAGGAAGTAGTTGCAAAATGAAATTGGTGAAAGTGACCATGAGGTGATTACCTGGGTGGTTGCCAGCAGTGCAAGGACCCCTGTGAAAAAAGGGTATATGTGGAACTACAAGGGGGGGGGTGATTATGAAGTGCTCAGGAGACAGCTTGCGGGTGTAGCATGGAATGAGGAGTTAGCTGGAAAAGAGATCACTGCAGCTTGGGGGATTTTCAAAAACTATTTAGTAGATGCAATGTCTAAATGTATTCCAAGGGTGAGAAGGTTAAATAAGGTAGGCGTGAAATGGATGAATAAAGAGATTAAGCATGCGATACAGAGAAAAAGGGCATTGTGGAGGCAGCATAAGAGAAGTGGAAGTAACCAATTTCATGAGGTCTACAAAGACCAGGCAAGGAAGGTGACTTGGTTAGTGAGAGTAGCTAAAGAGAGGTATGAACAGCAGTTAGCTAATGAAGCCAAAGAGAATCCTAGGGAGTTCTTTCGATATGTAGCCAGCAAAAGAATGAATGATTATGGAAGGATGACATTGATGGGAGGATATGGTATAAAGACAGCTGTTGCAGAATGTGTGGTGGAGATACTTAATGAGCAGTTCATAAAGATCTTTCAATGAATGTGACTTCATGGAGAGATTGAGAGCAGTTGATGATGGGGAGGAGAGACTGACTGTAAGTGAGCAAGAGGTGTTTGGGGAGTTGAGTAAACTAGATGTAAATAAGGCTGTGGGACTTGATAATATATCACCGCATATTCTGAAGGAATGTGCCAGAGAGTTGACAAGTGCCTTGACATATTTTTTTAGTACGAGTCTTGCACTTGATCAAGTTCCTAAAGAGTGGAAGGAGGGCAAGATTATGCCACTTCATAAAGGAGGTGATCGAACTCAAGCATCAATATATATACGCCTATCTCTGTGTCATGTGTTGTGGTTAATTATTATTATTATTATTATTATTATTATTATTCAGGCCTCCAAGGAGTCAAAAGACTCATCGAGGGAGGTCCTTCCTAAGACATAAATTCTGTCAAGACTCATCGAGGGGAGGTCCCCCCGTGAGAAACACAAAATCTATCATACCACTCTTTAAACTCACTGACCGTTCTCGCTGCCACCACTCCATCAGGCAATGCATTCCACGGCTCAACCACCCTCCACACAAAGAAACCACTCCTTACCCTCTTGCTCACAGATTCCTTTCGTAACTTCCAGGGATAGCCTCTTGTCATCACTCCTTCCCACTGATCAGCCAAGCGAAAGAACTCCCCAGTGTCAACAGTTTAAAAGCCTCAATCATATCACCTCTCCTTCTTCTTTCCACCAAAGTCTGCGGTCCACATTCTCTCAGCCGATCCTCATAACTATCCTTGTACAGTACTGAAACCATCTTTGTCATCCGTCTTTGTATCCTTTGCACAGTTAATTTATCCCCTTCAAATCCTGGGGACCAAATCTGAGAACAATAGTCCAAGTGTGGTCTGATCAGAGACTTATACAACGGAATGATAACCTTCTTATCTCTGCAGGTCAGTGTCCTTCTCATAATAGCAGCAATCCTCTGTGTTACCTTCACCACCTTTGCAATATGTCCCCTAAACTTCAGGTTTCTATCAAACATGAACCCTAGATCTCTTGTCTCCCCTACTTCCTCCAGTAAAACTCCTCCCATAGAGTATGCAGCTTCCCATCGATGTTTCCCAAACCTCAAGACCTTAAATTTTGCTGCATTAAATTGACACCCCCATTCATTTGCCCATCTATCTAGCTTATTTACAGGGTGTTCGGGATAAATTTGACAGTTTCGTAAGGAAAAAGAAAATCTTCTTTGTATCTATTAAATTTAATGAATTGACAAAAAAACATTACAGGCAGAGTTAATTACAATACTATCAACAAGATTTACTCAAAATAACCACCATTAGCATCGATCACAGCTTCAATTCTGCTTCGGAACCTCGAACAAGCTGATGCTACAGTCTCCCTGGGAAGGGCCGCAAAAACTGTTTTAATTTTATCCATTAACTGGGCTTTTGTATTACTGGAAGTGCGATTGGTGTCTTTTTCAACTGCGCCCCATACAAAATAATCCATGGGGTTAAGGTCTGGGGAGTTTGGAGGCCAAACATTTGGACTGGTGAAGTCGTAGAAATTTTCAGACAACCATGTTTGACTTTTCCCAGAGGTGTGGCAAGGGGCCGAATCCTGCTGCCATACATACGGCCTACCATTGGCTACCCTTGTTATCCAGGGCTTGACTACAGTTAGCAACTCCACGAACAAAGCCCGAATTCCAATGCCAGGGTTCTTCAACACCTGTTCCTGCAGATTTGCGAGGAATTCTGCTGTACGAACGCAATCAGATCGTCTGCTAGGGATCTTTCTTCTTGCTACATCCTCGTAGTCACCATTGCAAGTCTCTAGTTCATGCCTGATTGTTTTTACTGTATTCAGGGAGCATTGGGCAGCAGTCGTAATATCCTTATTTTGATGGCGGGCACGAATCATCATGATACAAGTTATTCTCTTCCATGATTCAGGTGGGTTCCAGCTATCCATCCTTTCTGACATCTTGTATATGAATGAAGAAGGGTCCAAACTTTTAAATGAAGAGAAGTGTGTGTTAATACATGTAACTTACGGAAAAATATAATTAATTATAAATATGTCAAATTTATCCCGAACACCCTGTATATCCTCTTGCAGGGCTACCACATCTGCACTATTACTAATAATCCTTCCCAGTTTCGCATCATCCGCAAACAACTGAATATCCCCCTGCAATTCACTGGCTATGTCATTGATATAAAGGTTGAACAATATAGGTCCTAGTACTGAGCCCTGTGGGACCCCACTTGTAACCCTCTGCCTCCTGGAAACTGCTCCACCATACACAACTCTCTGATACCTATCAGACAGCCAATCCTGAATCCAGTTGACCAATCTGACATCCAGGCTGCAACTTAAATATCAGCTTATCATTTGGCACCCAGTCAAATGCCTTCGCCAAGTCTAAGATAATTGCAGTATATGCCTTTCCCTCATCTAATGATCTTGTAACTTTATTATAAAAGGCTAGCATATTGCTAAAACAAGAGCGTCCTTTCACAAATCCATGTTGATTCTCACAGATAACATTACCCTCATCTGCCCAATGCTGTATACGGTCCCTCACTACTTTCTCCAAGATCTTAACAACTACTGATGACACACAGACTGGCCTATAATAAGACACTTCCAGTCTGTTACCACCCTTATGCAATGGCACTATCTTACCTTCCTTCCATTCCCTGGGCACCTTCGCCAAAGCCAGACTTTCATTGAAAAGCCACGTTAAAGGTACTGTCAATTCCCTAGCACATTCTCTCAAAACTCGTGGCGAAATACCATCCAGTCCCACAGCTTTACTGACATCCAGAGTACTCAGTATCTCAAACACACTCTCCTCCTGTACCTCCAGACCTCGAACCAGGCCTATCCCTCTAGCATTAAAACTGACTCCTCTAGGATGAAATACTCCAATAAAGTGTTCATTAAACAATTCCACTATGTCCTCTGCATCGGTCACTCTATTCCCATTTTTATCCCACAATATCATTCTTCCATAGTCATTTCTCCTCCTACTGGCCACATAGCTAAAAAATTCCCTAGGATTTTCTTTGGATCTTAGGGCCAATCTCCTCTCATATTCCACTTTCGCTTTCCTTACCACACTAGTTACTCTTCTGGCCTGTGTCTTATATTCCTCATGCATCTCTTCACCTGTCTCCTTTTATCTCTTCCATAGCCTCTTTTTCGCATGCAATTCCTGTTTAATATTGTTTGTCATCCACTTTACACCAAATTGCGTCCTCTTCTTCACTCGTGGTATACAACTTACCATTGCTGATAACAAATATTCTTTCACAATTTCCCACACACTGGTGATATCCCGGCCTTCCAATTCCTCCCTCCATGAAACTTCCCGAAGTTGACGTCTAAGACTATTATAATCACCTGCCTTATAATTCCACATAAGTTCCCGTCTCTTTGATACTCCTGAATGTCTATTCATTTTCCAAGTCAACACCATATGGTCACTCTCTCCAACTGGTGGGAGAGATGTCAACTCAGTTATTATCAACTCTTCTGATGCTATAACCAAATCCAAAACTTTTGAACCTCTTGTTCCCTCTGTTACATGTTGCCTAAGACATTTGTACCTCAAGAATTCTAGAAATTCATTCCCCTATTGCTACATGCATCTTCCTCTCTCCAATTTATACTACTGTGGTTAAAATCCCCCATAACAATCATTCTTCTTGCACTTGCCAAACTTAGCTGTCTAAACATCTCCTGGTCCCCACCCTCTGTGCTCTGTAGCACAGAGCACAGAGGGTGGGGACCAGGAGATGTGGTCTGTAGCAACACTCCACTAAATATCCTGTCTTGCCTACCTCTACCTCACACCATACGCTCTCAAAATCATTTCTCACACTTCCTTCCAAATTCTCCACTCTTAGAGGACATAGGTCATCACTTATCATAAGCAGCACCCCACCACCACGCTTTCCCCTCCTATCCTGACGAAAAATGCTATACCCAGCGACTCCTATTCCTGTTGTGATATCCCCTTCTGTCAACCACATCTCAGTGATCGCAATAATTTTTGGCCAGACTGATGCTATCTGCGCCACCAATTCCTCTCCCTTATTCCGGATACTCTTGGCATTAGTATACAGCATATAAATGCCATTGTTTCTATACCCAGCATTATCCTCTCTAGACTCCACTGGGCTTAGTGTTACCTGATGTCGTCTCCCTTCTCCCAAGTATCCATTCCCACAAGAGGCAACCCCTGCTATCATCCTCCCTGGGACACACTGACTCGTTCAGAACAGCAATCTCTCCAGATGCCTACGTCCTTCCTCATTCAAATGTAAACGGTCTCTCGCATACAATTCCTCTCTTTCCTCAAACGCACTCCAAGCATCCACATATACCAGTCCTCTCTTGTCACACATTCTCGCTATTATGCCATTCAATATCACCGCTCTTCTGCTCAGCTCATCATTATCATACCTAGGCAACACGCACACTATTTTTCCTCTCTCTGTCTTCTTCCGTACAGTCTCAAGCAAAAATCTCATATCTCTCACTGCCCGCCTTACATTACCACTCAAGTCATTCGTTCCTACCATCACAATCATGTCATCCACCCTTTCACCTCTCTTAATTGCCATAGCCACCCTTTCTATTGTTCCTCCTGGCAAACACTCCTCACGCATCCTATCTTGAACACCATGGAACATTGAGTCACCATACATTATACCTCTTACCATTCCCTCGCTCCTATTGTTTCCATTCTCTCCTTTTCTTTCATTCCCATACCTCTCTCTTCTACTGTTTCCATTCTCTCCTCTTCTAGCACTCCCATACATCTCTCATTCCCTCTCTCCTACTGTTTCCATTTTCTCCACTTCTAGCACTTCCATATCCCTCTCTCATTCTGTTTCTCCTAATACTGTTTCCATCCGCTCGTTTTCAAGCATTCCCATACCTCTCTCTCATTCCATCTCTCCTACCGTTTCCATTCTCTCCTCTTCTAGCACTTCCATGTCTCTCTCTCATTTCGTCTCTCCTACTGTTTCCATCCTCTCGTCTTCTAGCATTCCCATACCTCTCTCTCATTCCCTCTCTTCTACTGTTTCCATTCTCTCCTCTTCTAGCACCCCCATACCTCTCACTCATACTCCCTAAATTCTCTCTCTCTCCTACTCTGATTCGCCTTGCATTTATCTCTTCCATTCTCCTAATCTTATCTTTCATACTTCTGCTCTCATTCACAAGACATTCCACCTCCTCTTTCAACTCATCTATCTCCCTCTGCAGGTCAGTCACTCTTAATCTAAATTCACTCTCCCAAACAAAACCATCTATTAAACTTCCACAGTCACTCACACCTTCCACAATATCAACTATTATTTTCTCATTATCTCCTATCATACTACTTGTCTTCCTACATTCATTCCCTGTTCCTGGAGCAACAAAGTCGGATATCGATATATCTAATGTACTTATTTCCTCCAACTGCCTGCATTTTGCGCACATACGCTCTCCACTCTCTTTAACAAGCCACATATGTAATTCCCGAGACGCATACATGCCGCAAGTACTGCATGCCACAAAGTCCCTTATGATATTGCTAATAATTGAGTTCTTAAATGGTGGAGGACTTGGCGTTACGCCACTGGCGACTGCTGCTGAATCCACCATCATTCCTTACTGCCGAGTAGCGTAATCTTTAATAATTATTCAATTAATAAATAAGAGGAAAAAAAAGTACAAACATCAGAACATTTAAGTACTAAATATAATTAAATAAAATGAAATATAACTAAATACAGTAACTTAGCTTCGTTTTGTCTTCCCCCATTATGCATTCGATTCGAAAAAGCGGACTATTCACCGATTAAAAATCACTTTCTTCTGCACAGCTCAAATTCACCACCACGTGCTACAAGTTGTTGGAGAAGCTTGTGAGAACTGGGATCCAGAGTTGGGTTGACAACAATGGTATAATCTTTGACGGACAACATGGATTTGCTAAAGGGAGGTCATGTTTTAGTAATCTACTTACTTATTACAATAAAGTGACTGCTTCCTTGGACAGAGGAGAAGGATACACAGTAATATACTTGGATTTCGCAAAGGCTTTTGATAGAGTACCTCATGATAAGTTGAGAGTCAAACGAGAGCAGATGGGGTTGGATATTAGATTAGTGCATTGGATTGGAGACTGGCTATCTGATAGATATCAACAAGTTGTGTATGGGGGTGTGATATCCAGGAAAAGGAAAGTCACTAGTGGAGTGCCTCAGGGGTCTGTTTTAGGGCCATTACTATTTAACTTGTATATTAATGATATTGGCGAAGATTTGGATGGAGATATTCAGTTGTTTGCAGATGATGCAAAGTTGGGACGAACCATAAAGAGTAGTGAAGATGTTGTGGCCTTGCAAGAAGACTTAAATAAATTGAGTAAATTGAGTGATTGGGCAAGCAAATGGGGATGTGAGTTCAATGTTGCAAAATGTAACGTTTTAAAATTTGGAAACCAAAGATGGGATGCAGAATTTATGCTTGGTGAGAATATATTGTTGGAGCTAGAGGAAATAAGAGATCTTGGGGTGATAGTGGATAAGGATCTAAAATTTAGGGGACACATCGCCAAAATTTTGAAGACAACACAGAGACTTCTGGGAATGATGCGGACACTGACGTGTAGTAGTAGAATGATTCTTGCTCCATTGTATAAGGCTTTGATTAGGCCACACATGGAGTATTCTGCCCAGATTTGGTCACCGGGTCTTCCGAAGGATGAAGAGATGTTGGAAAGAGTCCAAAGGCGACTGACTAAGGTAGTTTCTGACCTCTGGAATGTTGAGTATGAGGAAAGATTGAGAAGATGTAATTTGCAGAGTCTGCTGGAGAGAAAGAAGAGGGGGAGATATGATAGAGACCTACAAGTTGGTAAGGGGTTGTTATAAGATCAATCGTGGAGAAGTTCTACAGAGAATAGTGTGAGATCAGGGGAGAACCAGAGGGTCATCCCTGGAAACTGTATAAAGAGGGTGTGAGTAGGGGAGTGAGAGGCAGGTGTTTTTCGTGCAGAGTTGTGAATGATTGGAATGCCTTGCTTGAGATTGTGGTGTCTGCAAGGAGTTTGAGTGTGTTTAAGAGATGGTATGATGAGATGTGTGTGTCATAAAAGGACCTCCCAGATGAGTCTTTAACTCCATGAGGTCTTGGGAAATAATAATAATAATAAAATAAATAGTGTTGTTGGGAAAGTTGTAGGTGTGTTGCCCAGATATGACAACAGTGAATTCAGAAGAGAGCAGAGATAATATATAGTAAGATGGCTGAGTGGTGTGAGGCAAAAAGGGTTCAAATTTGTAAATATGTGGAGTGAATTCAAAGGGAAGTTAGAATGGTATAATGTTGATGGATTACATTTTAATGGGTTTGGTGTTGGGTATATAAAAAGTCTATTGTTTTCTGAGAAGGCACAGAGTCAAGAAATTAATGTAGCAAATGATCAGAGTCTGATCATTTGCTATACAAATGATCAGACTCTGATCATTTGTATACGCATAAATTCTTCATCCCATTTTTGTTTTCCAAATTTTAAAACCTTACATTTTGCAACAGTGAAATCACATCCCCATTCCTAATCACTCAATTTATTCAAGTCTTCTTATAAGGCCACAACATCTTCTCTATTCTTCATGGTTCATCTCAACTTTGCATCATCTGCAAACAACTGAATATCTCCATCCAAATCTTCACCAATATCATTAATATACAAGTTATGTGTCTGATGAGACTGAAACTCTCAGAAAATCAACTAATATAAAGCAACTGTAGAACCTCTTTACAACAGTAGGTTACAACTAGTTGAAAGGAGAGAAACAGTGACAAAATCTGTCAAAATTGATTGAACATCAAACTAGTAGAGGATTATTTCAGGGAAGAAAAAACTGATTTTTTTTTCACATGTACTATCAAGGGGTATATGGGATATAATAGTACTACATGAAACTTACATCATTACTAACTTCCTATCTACAATTTTCTTCCAAATCAATCTGTTACCTGTCAAGACTCCAACATTATCAGATCTTATATTTCTATCTTCTAAGGCACATTTTACTATATCAATACACCTAAATCTTGGTCTTTATATGGGTCTTTTTCCTGCCAACCTGGCAGAGAACACTTGGCTTGCTAATCTTTCCTCTCCCAGTCTGTTTAAGTGACCATATCACCTGAGATTAGCTCTGCTAACACATTCCTGGATGCTAACAATGTGAAGTACTTTCCTAATATTCCTCCTTTTTAATATGTTATTGTCACTTATGCCATCCATTCACACCCCTTATCTTTCTCAGGATTCTCATATCGGCAATCTCTGGTCTTTGATCAAGTGTTTTATTTCTAAACCAGCTCTCAGATCCATAAGTTAAAACTGGCTTGAACACTATCTTGTATATAGCTAATTTAGTGTTTTGACTAAATTCTCTCTTATTCCATATAAATTTATTCCCTTAACTTTTTACCATACCAGCTTTGTTGATTCTGTTGTCTATTTCAATATTTAATTTACCATCTTTGCTAAAAATCGTCCCTAATTAGCTGAAACGTTCCACAGGTTCTCCGTTCACAATGCAGTTGATATTTCCAATGCTTCTGCCTATTTTCATTGTCTTTGTCTTGTTATATCTGACCTTCATACCATATCTATAACAACAGCTATTCAATTTAGTCATGGAATCTTGCAGACTTGTAGTGGATTTATTTAGAAGTATCTGCATCATCTGCATAAAGCAAAGAGCTGAGTATAACATCTCCAATTTTGATATCAGGTTTAATACCCCTTTCCTTCATAATCATAATGTGATCCATATAGATAATGAATAAGAGAAGGGGATACTGTACATCCTTGTCTATCACCAGATTTAACATTAAACCATCTTCCTGTACTGCATTCAATTATAAGTGTTGACTTACAACTCAAATAAAGACTAAGTACTTCTTGATATAATGTCCCATTCACACCATACAACAGTAGCATTTTGAATAGCTTCTCTCTTGGCACCTTGTCATATGCCTTTTCCAGATCTACAAAACTTAAATACAGATCTTGGTTATATTCCCATGATTTCTCAACTATTTGTCGTAAAGTGAAGATCTGATCCTGACAGCCTCTATTTGGCCTGAATCCAGCTTGTTCTTCACCAAGTTTCCCTTCCACAATCCTCCTCAACCATTTCTCAAGTATACTTGCATAAATCTTACCAAGACCGCTCAGTAGGGAAATACCTCTGTAATTCTCACATTCAGTTTTATTTACCTTTTTATACATGGGTACTATGAGAGCACTACTCCAATCATCTAGAATTCATCCCACTGTCCAAGTCTTCTGAACTATGCAATGCAGCCATTGTAAGACTTGTATACATCCATACTTGAGAATTTCTGGTTGAATATCATCTCCTCTGCCTTTCCACATTTCAGGCTTTTGATGGCTTTTTCCTGATGCCTGGTCAGTGTGTTTTACCACTGTGCTGTCACTGATTGCTTCATTTAACAATTTTTCAAAGTAATTATTATTATTATTATTATTATTATTATTATTATTATTTAACCTCCATGGAGTCAGAGATTCATCGTCGGAGGTACACGCTATTGCACACAATGCTCATCCAACAGTGCCTTAAACTCATTCGTGATGTGTCTACACCCACAACACACTCAGGCAATGTATTCCACTCACCAACCACTCTCCATGCAAAGAACCTCACTTCTGTGCTCACACATTCATTATACAGTTTCCAGCAATGACCTCTTGTTCTACTCCTCTCTCCCATTCCATGAAAAATCTCTTCCATGTTGACCCGATAACAACCCCTGACTAGCTTATATGTCTCAATCACATCCCCCCCCTTCTTCCTCCTATTCATGATGCTCTAGAAATTACAATCTCTCAATCTGTCCTCGTATACTTCACCCTCCAAAGCCCACTGACTACTTTTGTGAATCTTCTCATGACCCTTTCCAAGATATCCTCGTCACCATGAAAACCTAGTGAAATCTGTGCACAATAATCCATATGAGGCCTGATCAAGGCCTTATCAAAAGGAATCATAACCTCTCTATTTCTGCATGTCAGGGTCTTCCACATCATTGCCATTATCCGATGTGATGTCTTCACAACTTGTGCAATGTGGCCCATGAATTTCAGGTCCTTGTTCACCATTACTCTTTGATCTCTCATCTCCTCTATTTCTGTTAACGTTTCCACACCAAGTGTATACTATGCATCCCATCGTTGCTTACCAAATCTCAAAACCTTACACTTTGCAACATTGAACTGACAGTTCCACTTACCTGCCACATGCAATCTATTCAAGTCCTCTTGTAAGACCATAACATCCCCTTGACTCTGCATTGCTTTCCCCAGTTTTCCATCATCTGCAAACTGCATACCAGTAGTTAAATCCAACCGCATATCATTAACATACAAACTTAACAACAATGGCCCCCAAAACTACCCCTGCAGCACACAACTAGTAACCTTTCTCTTTTGGGATACTGCACCCCCCCCCACACACATACAACTCTCTGATATGACAGCCAGTCACTAACACAACTCAGAGGTCTGTTATCCAGTCTTATCTGTTTCAATTTATTTAAGAGCATGTCGTGTTGCAGTCTATTAAAAGCATTTGCAAAATCTAAGTATACCACCATATATGCATCTCCCCTGTCCAAGGTATTTGTCACCTTGTTATAGTACATAAGTAGGTTAGTGAAACATGATCTCCCCTTAACAAACCTATGCTGATAACCACAGAGAATACTGCTGTTTTCAACCCATTTCTGTATCCTACATCTCACCTATCTCTCCAGGACCTTCACCAGAACTACAGATATACAGACTGGCCTATAATTTGAATCTACATCTTTATCACCACCTTTATGCAGTGGAACAATTTTACCCTCCTTCCACACTCTTGGTACCTATGCTGTTGTACGAGGGTGGTCTAAAAGGTTCTTGGCCTAAACCATAGATGGCAACAGTATCAACAAGATTTTTTTTTTCTAAGTTGGAACATCTGTCATAATCATCCATGTGAAATTGTCATTCTATCAAGTAGTTTCTTTTATACAGGTGATTGAAGAAAAGTGTTGTCTATATCCCTTGAAATGGATAAAATTGAGTATCATGCGGTTAGAAAATTCTTTGTTAAAGAAGGTTTAACGCCAAAAGAAATTCATTCAAAGTTCATAAACGTTTATGGGCCCTCTTCTTCTTCATTTTCGACAATTAAGAAATGGGCTGCCAAGAGTTTAAACATGGCCATACCAGTCTTGCAGATGATCCATGTGAAGGACGTCCAAAAAGTGTTTTTACTATTGTTGTTATTATTATTATTATTCAGGCCTCCATGGAGTCAAATGACTCATCATGGGAGGTCCTTCCTAAGAACATAAAGTCTGTCAAGATTCATTGAGGGGAGGTCCCCCCTAAGAAACACAAAGTCTATCATACTACTCCTTAAACTCATTGACCATTCTCGCTCTCACCACTTCATCAGGCAATGCATTCCACGGTTCAACCACCCTCCATGCAAAGAAACCACTCCTCACCCTCTTGCTCACAGTTTCCTTTTGTAACTTCCAGGGATGGCCTCTTGTCATCACTCCTTCCTGCTGTTCAACCAAACGAAAGAACTCCCCAGTGTCAACCCTGTAACCAGCTCTCAACAGTTTAAAAGTCTCAATCATATCACCTCTCCTTCTTCTATACACCAAACTCTGCAGTCCACATTCCCTCAGCCGATCCTCATAACCAAAATTGTACAGTCCTCAAACCATCTTTGTCATCCGTCTTTGTACCCTTTCCACAGTTAATTTATCCCCCTTCAAATCCTGGGGACCAAATCTGAGAACAATAGTCGAAATGTGGTCTGATCAGAGACTTGTACAACAGAATGATAACCCTTTTTTCTCTGCAGTTCAGTGTCCTCATAATTGCAGCAATCCTCTGTGTTACCTTCACCACCTTTGTAATATGTCCCCTAAATTTCAGGTTTCTATCAATCATCTACCCCAGATCTCTTGTCTCCAATACTTCCTCCAGTATAACTCCTCACATAGAGTATGCAGCATCCCATCGATATTTCCCAAACCTCAAGACCTTACGTTTTGCTGCATTAAACTGACACCCCATTTATTTGCCCATTTATCTAGCTTATTCAAATCTTCTTGCAGGGCTACCACATCTGCACTATTAATAATAATCCTTCCCAGCTTCACATCATCCACAAACAACTGAATAACCCCTTGCAATCCACTGAGAGTGTCATTGATATAATGGTTAAACAATATTGATCCTAGTACTGAGCCCTGTGGGACCCCACTTGTAACCCTCTGGCTCCTTGAAACTGCTCCACCATACACAACTCTCTGATACTTATCAGACATCCAATCCTGAATCCAGTTGACCAATCTGACATCCAGACCCATGTACTTCAACTTAAATATCAGCTTATCATGTGGCACCCTGTCAAATGCCTTCACTAAGTCTAAGAAAATTGCAGTATATGCCTTTCCCTCATCTAATGTTCTTGTAACTTTATTATAAAAGGCTAGCATATTGCTAAAACAAGAGCTCCCTTTCACAAATCCATGTTGACTCTCACAGATAACATTATCCTCATCTGCCCAATGCTATATACGGTCCCTCACTACTTTCTCCAAGATCTTAACAACTACTGATGACACACAAACTGGCCTATAATTAGATACTTCCAGTCTGTTACCACCTTTATGCAATGGCACTATCTTACCTTCCTTACATTCTCTGGGCACCTTTCCCGCAGCCAGACTTTCATTGATAAGCCAGGTTAAAGGCACTGTCAGTTCGCTAGCACATTCTCTAAACACTCGTAGTGAAATACCATCCAGTCCCAAAGCTTTACTGACATCCAGAGTACTCAGTATCGGAAACACACTCTCCTCCTGTATCTCTAAACCTCGAACCTGCCCTATCCCTCTAGCATTAAAACTGACTCCTCCAGGATGAAATACTCCAGTAAAGTGTTCATTGAACAATTCCACTATGTCCTCTGCATCAGTCACTCTATTCCCATTTTTATCCCACAATATCATTCTTCCACAGTCATTTCTTCTCCTACTGGCCACATAGCTAAAAAATTCCCTAGGATTTTCTTTGGATCTTAGGGCCAATCTTCTCTCATATTCCAGTTGTGCTTTCCTTACCACACTAGTCACTCTTCTGGCCTGTGTCTTATATTCTTCATGCATCTTCTCTTCACCTGTCTCCTTATATCTCTTCCATAGCCTCTTTTTCGGATGCAATTCCTGTTTAATATTGTTTGTCATCCACTTTACTCTAAATTGTGTCCTCTTCTTAACTTCAAATATTCTTTCACAATTTCCCACGCACTTATGATATCCCAGCCCTGCAATTCCTCCTTCCATGAAACTTCCCGAAGTTGACATCTAAGACTGTTATAATCACCTGCTTTATAATTCCACATAAGTTCCCATCTCTTTGATACTCCTGCATGTCTATTCATTTTCCAAGTCAAAACCTATGGTCACTCTTTCCAACTGGTGGGAGAGATGTCATCTCAGTTATTATCAACTCTTCTGATGTTATAACCAAATCGAAAACTCTTAAACCTCTCGTTCCCTCTGTTACATGTTGCCTAAGACATTTGTCCCTCAAGAATTCTAGAAATTCCATTCCCCTATTGCTACAAGCATCTTCCTCTCTCCAATTTATACTACTGTAGTTAAAATCTCCCATAACAATCATTCTTCTTGCTATTGCCAAACTTAACTGTCTAAACATCTCCTGGTCCCAATTTCTCTGTGCTCCTCAGTCTGTAGCAACACCCCACTAAATATCCTGTCTTGCCTACCTCTATCTCACACCACATGCTCTCAAAATCATTTGTTTCACTTCCATCCAAAGCCTCCACTCTTAGAGAACATAGGTCGTCACTTATCATAAGCAGTACCCCACCACCACGTTTTCCCCTCCCATCCTGCCTAAAAATGCTGTACCCAGCGACTTCTATTCCTGTTATTATATCCCCCTCTGTCAACCACGTCTCAGTGATCCGAATAATTTTTGGCCAGGCTGATGCTGTCTGCACCACCAATTCCTCTCTCATATTCCAGATACTCCTGGCATTAGTATAAAGCATATAAATGCCATTGTTTCTATACCCAGCATTATCCTCTCTAGACTCCACTGGGCTTAGTGTTACCTGATGTCGTCTCCCTTCTCCCAAGTATCCATTTCCACAAGAAGCAGCCCTGCTGTCATCCTCCCTGGGACACACTGACTCGTTCAGAACAGCAATCTCTCCAGATGCCTACGTCCTTCCTCATTCAAATGTATGCGGTCTCTCGCATACAATTCCTCTCTTTCCTCAAACACACTCCAAGCATCCACATATACCAGTCCTCTCTTGTCACACATTCTAGCTATTATGTCATTTAATATTACTGCTCTTCTGCTCAGCTCGTCATTATCATACCTAGGCAACACGCACACTATTTTTCCTCTCTCTGTCTTCTTCCGTACAGCCTCAAGGCAAAAATCTCATATCTCTCGCTGCCTGACTTACATTAACACTCAAGTCATTTGTTCCTACCATCACAATCATCTCATTCCCCCTTTCACCTCTCTTAATTGCCATAGCCACCCTTTCTATTGTTCCTCCTGGCAAACACTCCTCACGCATCCTATGTTGAACACCACAGATCATTGAGACCCCATACATTATAACTTTTACCATTCCCTCTCTCCTATTGTTTCCATTCTCTCCTCTTCTTTCATTCCCATAGGTCTCTCTCGTTCCTTCTCTTCTACTGCTATTCTCTCTTCTAGCATTCCCATACCTCTCTCTCCTGCTGTTTCCATTCTCTCCTCTTCTAACACTCCCATGCATCTCTCTCTCATTCCCTCTCTCCTACTGTTTCCATTTTCTCCACTTCTAGCATTCCTATATCCCTCTCTCATTCCGTCTCTTTTACTGTTTCCATCCTCTCGTCTTGTAGCATTCCCATACCTCTCTCTCATTCCATTTCTTCTATTGTTTCTATTCTCTCCTCTTCTAGCACGTTTTGTATTGTTGCACTTTTTGGACATCCTTTGTAAGGAGATGTGCATTGCATTATGGGATACTAAGGCAAGTGATGTGGAGTCATTCCACCTTTGCCATGAGTTGCCCCAGTCCTGAAATCAAATTAAAGATACCAAGAAATTATATACTTGGTTTAATTCTTTATCCAAGTGTAAGCAAACAAAGTTTGCACCTGAAGTATCTTTCAGGACTGGGGCAAACTCATGACAAAGGTGGTATGACTCCACATCACTTGCCTTAGTATCCCATAATGCAATGCACATCTCCTTGCAGACATGTATAATGCTATGCATTATGGGAAGGATCACTACCCAGACCGGTTTCGACATTTATTGAAGTCTCATCAGTGGAAGCCAGACCCAGAGATACTAAGGTTGAAGTAATGCAGAAGTCATATTTTCCTATATGAGTTGCCAAAAGATGTCACACCTTATTATTAAAATACTCTGGATTAGAGATAGATAATTGTTGAAAGTTTTTCACTTGGTTATATTATAAATTAATGAAATATAAATGGATAGCATTATAACTGTATGGAAGGAGATGTGCATTGCATTATGGGATACTAAGGCAAGCAATGTGGAGTCATACCATTTTTGCCACGAGTTTACCCAGTCCTGAAAGATACTTCAGGCACAAACTTTATTTGCTTACGACTATTACGCTTTTTTTTTTTATATAATGTTCGTCAAGTAGCTTTATTTTATTATCCTACATGTTTCGCCAATATTTTTCTATCAGCATCTTCAGAGAATACAAACTAGTAAGCTATATGAAGGTAACAGTCAAGAATAATAGTCAAGAAAAAATTCAACACACTTTATTTGCTTACATTTGGATAATGAATTAAACCAAGTATATAATTTCTTGGCATCTTTAATTTATAATATAACCAAGTGAAAAACTTTCAACAACACCGGAAATTATTGATCACGTGCACAATATGATATTGGATGACCGGCGAGTCAAAGTGTGTGAAATTGATGAGCCTATAAGCATTTCAAAAGAATGTGTAGGATATATTTTGCATGAAGAATTACAAACAAAAAAGCTTTGTGTACGATGGGTGCCATGCTTGCTCACAGCAGATCAAAAACGCATGCACATGAAAATCTCTGAACAGTGCTTGGAGCATTTTAACAAGATAAAACTGATTTTGTACATCGATGTATTACTATGGATGAGACTTGGATTCACCATTACACACCAGAATCCAAACAACAGTCAAAAACAGTGGAGAGAAGCCGGTTGTTCAGCACCAAAGAAGACAAAGGTTCCATCAGCAGGATAGGTCATGGCATCGGTGTTTTGGGATGTTAAAGGCATTTTGTTTATTTTACCCTCTTCATTTATCTTGAAGAAGGTAAAACAATAACCAGGGAATATTATTCCAATCTTTTAACCAGACTAGACGAAAAAATTCGTGAGAAAAGACTCGGTTTGCAGAAGAAAAAAATCATCTTTCATCAAGACAATGCACCTGCCCACAAACGTGTTTTGGCAGTGGGAAAATTAAGGGATCTACACTACAAATTGTTGGAACATCCACCCTATTCACCAGATTTGGCTCCTTCTGACTTCTGTGTCTTCCCAAAACTAAAACTCTTCCTTGCTAGTCAGCGTTTTTCTTTGAATCAAGAGACGATTGCAGCTGTAGAGGGGTATTTTGCAGATCTTACTGAGAACCATTACAGGGATGGGATAATGGTGCTGGAGCATCAATGGAATAACTGTATTAGTCTTAAGGGTGATTATGTTGAAAAATAAAAATAACTCTGAAATTATAAATTCGTTTTTTCATTGTTAGGCCGAGAACTTTTCAGACCACCCTCGTAAGACTCTTATTAAACAGACATGCCAATGCTACTGCCAATTCTCTGGATCATTTCCTTAAGACATATGGTGATATGTCATCAAATCCTATTGCCTTATTGACATCAAGGTTATTTATTTCCTCAAATACCTCCTCTTCTCTCACGATTAAGCCATCCCCTCCTACATCCTCCACACTTAAGTTCTTCATGATTCCACCGTGATCAGGATGAAACACTCTTGTAAACTGATCACTGAATACCTCAACAATGTCTTTTGCAGCAGTTACCATTCTACCACTTTGATCCATTAACTTCATCTTGCCATGATCATTCTTCCTTCTACTTGCCACATATCTAAAAAACTCTCTAGGGATTTTTTTGCCTGATTTACCAATTTCTGCTCGTACTCTACTTTTGTTTTCCTTACTAACTGAGTCACCGCCATACATCAAGTAATTACTCCATACATCAGGGATATCTTTTTCTCCAGTTTTCATGTCACCTTTATCATCTCTAATTCCTTTTACAGCACTCTTTCCTCCATTTCTGAGCTTCTTCAACAACCTCCAGAATATATTGTCACCTTCTTGATATTTATTTTCCATGTTCTTACCAAAGTCTTTCCATGACTTTTGTTTAGCTAGTTTGACACAGTGTTTAGCTTTCTTACATTTGTCTCTGTAGTCTCTAAGAACACAAACTGACTTATTTGCAGCAGGGGCGAATGCTGGTCTTGAAATTCATGCTTGCTCTTGTTATCATTCAGGGAGTGAGAGGTGTGATTGAAATCTGATTATCGGAATAACGAATTACAGGTAACCCCTTGTATAACGCGGATGTTAGGTTCCATAGAAATTCCATAGACTCAGATCACATACAAAAAGTAGGGTTATGTTCCGAAATTGTTTTTTTTTTTTTTAAATTATATAAACACCAATGACATATCCAACAAAAATATATTTTTATTTAATTCAGGTAATTCATGTAAGTTAAGAAAACATATCAACTATGACACAAATACATAGTATAAAGTTATAAAAATTACAAATTGTAATTAAGCTTCATTGCACGTAATGCATAAATGTTTTAGGCAAAATAAAAATAAGTGCATATTTTAATCTTTCATAGCACAAGGATTTGAGGATCAGTTAATAAACATTAGTTTTGCCATGTAATCACCTGATGCATTACTACAAAACAGCAGAGTAATTCTGTCTTTGGAAACTTTGAATCCAGGAGCTGATCTTTCATTTTTTAAAATATAGGTGCATTTTGGCATTTTTTTTAATATAGCCCGGATTCATCAGCATTGAACACCTGGTCTGCATTATAAATGTTTATAAACTTTGAGAGTTTTTTGTTTAATAAGATTTCCATCCAAAGGAATTTTCTTTTGAGTGCATATTCTTTCCAAATCATTAGAGATTTCTTAATTTTTCTTTTAGAAAATTGTGTACACGAGCAATGAGCTTTGCACTTACCATTGACCCAGCAATAAACACTTTCTCGGATTTCATGTTCATTGTGTTTGATTGTTTAAATTCGTGATTTATTTAAATTCAAAGTCCTTACAACAACTGGTTTTTCTCCCTTTTTCAACTGATCCATGATTTTAATTTTTTTTCTTCGAGATGAATTTTCTTTTCAATATTCATTTTTTCCCTTTCAATGCAATTTGTGGCCATTACTATAAAAATAATTTTTTTACATGAAAAAGCATTACATATTAATTATGTATGTAACTCACCAGAAAATAAAGTGCTCAGCTTGAGATAACACACTTATGATTTTCAAGCACTTTCCTGGCAGAAAACGAAGACAATTTCCAACAACGAACACTTTATATGGTATACAATTGATATACTACTAAAGGATTACTACAATTTCTAGACAGTGTTTTTGTCAAAACCACATTGTATAAATACCGCACTGAACAAGGGTTACTACAATTTGTAGGCCACGTTATATTGAAACCGATTTGTATAAGTACCGCATTATACGAGTGGGGTACCTGTACTGACTATTTAAAACTATATATTTAGAAATTTATGTACATTTAATCATAAAGATATAACATTTATCTTACAAATGATATTTTATATTTTTCAATTTAGCTACTTGAATACAAGTTCTACCCTACAGTTCTTCTTTATGAACTGATCAATAACATCGTCATAAAAAGTTGGTTGTAACTTAATTTTCCCAAGCAACATGCACACTTGTAAAGGCTGCTGAAGCTCAAGACTAAGAGTGAGATGACGTGAAATGGCTATGCACACGCATGAAATCACAGTGCTGCTGTGAGGACCTGTAAGCTCCTACAACCGAGCAAGTCAAGGTAGCTTTGACTAGACGAGCAAGCATCGGCCTTCGATACACAATGCAAAGCTCAATTATTGCCGCGCAAGCTTAAGACATCTTCTGGTTACAAAAATAAAAGCCTAAATGGAATGCTCATAAATGCATGCATTTATTAACAAATAAATAGTACTTCTTTCTCAATTAATGAACTTGCGCAGCAAGCATGGAGAATTCGCCACTGTTTGCCAGGAACTTTTGATGTGCTTTCTTCTTTTTCTTCATTGCCTCTTTAACTTCCTGTGTCCACCATGGAGTTCTGATTTTTCTGTCCTTCCAGACAACCTCACCACATGCCTCTCTGGCTGTTTTCATTTTTTTTTTGAATAATGTTTGTGTATTTTAGTCTACAGTTCACATCGAAGAGCTATTCAACTTTTATTCGCTTTAAAACTTTCTTAAATATTTTTCTTTTCGATATGATATTCAATTTTATCCTGTTCAAGACTAAATGGTGATCACTTCCAATTTCAAATCCTTTATCCACTCTAGTGTCCTACACCAGGGAGAAAACGTCACTATTAACAATAACATAGTCAACGAGACCTTTCTTATTCCTTGCCTCTTCTCTCCATGTGAATTTGTGCACATTTTTATGTTGGAACATTGTGTTAGCAATAACCAGTCCATGTCCTGAGCAGAAATCCAACAGGTATTTGCCATTATTATTAGCTTTGCTCTTTTCTCCAAAATTTCCTAAAATATTTTTGTATGTCTGACAATCATTTCCTTCTCTACTATTTAGATCCCCAACAAGAACCAACTTTTCATTTTTCATTGTGCCAGTTGCTTTCTCTAAAGCCTCAAAAAATTCCTCCACTTCTACCTTAGTAGAACCTTCTGTCAGACCATAGTCTGACAGAAGTCTGATATTTGCCCACATCACTCAACTTGATATTGCCTGCCATTCAAGAAGATTAGCCTCGTATTTAGTGTTGAACACTATATCTACTCCTTCTTTTCCTTGATTGTCATTGCCTGAATATAACATTTTGTATTTATTGCTCAGAATGATCTCACCAGTTTTTTTGTCTATTTTGTTTCAGTCACCCCTATTATGTCGATCTGGTACTTATCCAATGCCTCAGCTAGTTCCATTTCTTTGTCATCCAGGCTTCTTATGTTGATAGTACTGATCCTAAACTCTGGTGATGCTAAGTTGCAGTGTGTTTTAGGATTTGTTTCAGTAACTGACTTTTCGCTGTTCATCCAGGTTCACTGGAGACAACAACGGGGGCCTTGTTTAACTGTGCAACACCCCAGCCAGCATGAAATTCTGTCGTGTTGTACCATTATTTTATATTATGGTTTTAGCCAATAAGAATACAACTTGGTCAGCTAAATCCCAAATTGCTATCCCATCCCCATTCATTCAGTATCCAGGTAGATACCTAACAAGGTGCATCACGAGAAGGTGAGGATTGGACATTAGGTCAGAAGCCCAGTTCTCCACATTCCTTTAAAGCAGGGGTCGGCAACTGGCACCCCGTGGGCCGCATGCAGCCCAAACGTGCATTTTTGTCAGCGCATAAAAGGTTGACAATACTTACATGGCATGTGACCCGTACGTTGACTTATTTAAATAATACATTTTATAATATGAATAATTAGCGCCTCCATAGTGCAATTGGAAGAATGACGGTACATTGTGCTCTTCGATTGGAATAGGCCTAAGTTCGATTCTCGTTGTGACGGGAGGAATCTTTATCTGGATGATTTCAATCGAAGGTGAGTTAGCTGATCTCACATGGATGTAGCAGGGTTTTTTCTCCTGGAAACTCGGGTTTTTCATCCTGCATACAGACAAATTGGCCCTTCAGAACACACGCAATTTACAGGCAAAAAATACTAGTTGTAGTGGTGGTGGAGGTGGACGGTAGATGGCGTTGATGGAGACGATTCATATTAGAGGTTCGGTGTAGTGGCTGAGACAGTTGTAGGTGTCCTCCTGCGATGAGTCTTCAGACTCCTTGGAGATATCAGGAATAATAATAATAATAATAATAATATTAAATTAAAAATAATTTGATACCGATACTTCGTGATATAGCCCTGCAACTTGGAGCGAATCAACCGTGTCATCATGAGTGGGGATAACAAAGGCGACTTCACCTGACAACAACCGAGATTTTGGCGCACTTTTGCAACGTAATTTCAAAAATGGATTCAAGAAAACATAAAATTGCAGATGAAGGAAGAAGGTTTAATGATGAATGGAACAGTAAGTACTTCTTTATTGAAAATGGGGGTAAGCCCCTTTGTCTTATTTGTCATAAGACAAAGGGGAATTAATTTGAACCTGCAGGGCCAAGGTAAATTACTAGCAGAACTGTTTTCTGACATAAAAGCTTTTGAAAGCAAACTGTGTCTGTTGAAGAAACATATGATGGAAGAAAATCTACATCATTATATGTGTTGCAAATCTGCATCTACTGTTGGATGATAAACACAAAAGGAAACTTTTGTTGGTATCATTGAAGATTTACAAACAGGAAACTTTTGTTGGTATCATTGAAGATTTACAAACAGGAAACTTTTGTTGGTATCATTGAAGATTTACAAACAGAATTTTCAACAAGATTTGTGGATTTTCATAAAAATAGCATCGAAATGCGATTATTTTTGAACTCTTTTAATGTCGACATTGATGAGTACCAAACCAACTACAGATGGAAGTTTTGAATTACAACACAATGAAACATTAAAGAACACATTTTCATTAGAAAATATCCAAAAATTTTATCGATGCTTACCAAAAAAATTTGAAGGATTAATTAGTATCACAAAGAAGGTGATAGTTGCATTTGGAAGCACATGCATTTGCGAACAAGCATTTTCTGCCATGAGTTTTAGAAAAAATAAATTTTCTTCTCAACTGACTGATGAACATTTGCATGCTTCGATTCGAATTTGTATCTCGGCTTATAAAGTAGATATAGATAATCTGGCTAAAGGAAAACAATCACAAAAGTCACATTAAGCAGGGGAAACACACATATTGTGATGCATAAACTCTATTACATTGTTTTTACGTGATAATAATTTTCATTGAGTTTCATTTTCATACTTGTTTCATATCTCTTATTTTAAATATTTCTGTGTTTTTTTAAGATGGATATGTAAATAAAAATTGATAACTTAAGTATTTTTTTCACTCACTGATTTCTCTTAATTAAACACTTGCGGCCGATTACTAAAAATAAAAATTGAATGTGGGCCGTGAGCCTGAAAAGGTTGCCAACCCATGCTTTAAAGGCTATGTGGAGGTCTCCTCTCAGTTATACAGTTTTGATCCTTAAGCATTTTCTTTAAGCATTCCCAAAAAGTGTAATAGTTTTTCATTAATTGGATTGAATATAATTTGTGCTGTCAAATCCCCCTCTTGTAAGCAGAGTGGTAAAACTAATCGCAGCAGTTTGAATTTTTGCACTAAGAATTATTGTAGAACAACAGTTGTTAACTATCTCTATCAATCATCACCCCCCCCCCAAGTTCCCTTGTCTTCCCTACTTTGTCTAGTATAGTTCCACCAATACAACATACAACAATATTTTATTGTAATGAGTGTAGATATTTCACTAAAAAATGAGTACTTTCCTCAAAGATTATTTGATATTTTAGACAGTATCTCTCAACATAATTGTTTATGCAGCTCAGGCAGTTCTATAAACATTTTCAAATAATTTCATTATATAAATAATTCTAGTTTAATCCCTAAGATGATGTTATATCATCTTGGGGATTGAACCACATCTTTGCCATCTAACAGGAAAGTACTCATCTAACACCAACTGATGTCCTTCATAATGTTTCTTCAGTTTCAGGAAGAGAAAGGCAATACGTGGAGCTAAGGGTGGACTACATCTATGTAGTCTCTCTCTTTTTTTTTTTTTTTACTTCTTTGAGGCTTTTTTTACATCATTAAGGCGTTTTTGAGTCTTTGCAACCTTGGACAAAAGAGTGGGAGTTGTAGTTATAATATTAATAAGTGCAAGGTGTTGCATTTTGTAGTACAGATATATAAAGCTGTGTTACTGCATTGACTGTGCTGTACTGAAGGAAGTGAATGAGATTCAAGATTTGGTTGACAGTAGACTGAAGTTTAGAGGGCATATTGCAAGTGTTGCATAATAATAATGATAATCATATGATGACACACAGCCGTGAGTCCCCTTTATGGGGAGGTATGGCACCATCTCAGTCCCCCAAAATTTTATCAGGGCTCCAGAACTGGCATAGCTGACGAATCAGACCTATGGCTGGGTCAGTATTCCTGACTGTAATCCATGTGTGTTCACTGGACCGGTTTGCCTGCTTGCTGGCAAACCGGTCCAGTGAACCCCAGATAAACTGGAGGGAAAAACCCTGCTGTCCACACCCAAGACTGGCTAACTTGGCTATGGCTGAGGAAGATCCTTAAGCTCCTCACTTCATCGACAGGAATCGAACTTCTTCGATTCCTGTCGATGAAGGACAGGACACTCCTTCCCCAGGCATATGGTTGCAAAGCGCATACCCACTAGGCTAACCGCGCAGACAGTGTTGCATAAATTGTCAATCACAGTGCTGCTATGATAAGAAGTACTCATAATATGTAGAGATAAAGAGGCGGTCGTGTCACTGTATAAAGCAGTGGAAGAACCACGCTTAGATTATTGTGCTCAGATTTGGTCACTTGGTTTTCAATGTTGAGTCCAGCGACGAGTGACTAAGATGATATCAGGACTCTGGTTATGGTAGGAAGTTATTGGTTATGGAATGAAGTTGAAGAAATGTGGATTGCAGAGTTTGGTGGATAGGAGGAAAAGAGGTGATAAAATAGACATTTAAGTTAGTGAGTGGATTTTATCAGATTAATCAAAGAGTAGGTGAGAGAGAGGAAGAACAATAACTACCTCTGGAAGTTATGAGTGTTGTGAAAAGGGGGGTGTGAGGAGTTTTACATGGAGAATTGTCAATGAATGGAACACATTACTGAAATATGTTGTTAATTCAGGGAGTGCTAAGGATTTTAAAATTCAGTATGATAAATACTGAAGGAGAGAGTATTGTATGGTGACTCGTAATTAAGAGGAGTAATAGATGGGAGTGTAACTAAATCGTACTTGCCGGGTGCGAAATTTAAGGATGTAAGTGAGAGCATTAGAGTGCAAAAACAGAGGGTGAAAGAAATAACAATTGTGGCTGGTACGAATGAATTGAAAGGTGATAAATTTTTTATGAGAGAGGACTTGAAAGTATTGTTAAAGGTAGCAAAAGAAAAGAGTGACAGAGTTAGAATGGTGAGTCTGTTACTGCGGTATGACAGAGAGGAATTTAGAAGGAGGGCCATAATCGCAAATGATATTATGCGCAGGTTATGCGGACGGTGTGGTGTGGAATTTGTGGACGTGTGGAATGAGTTTGATGGGCGAAAGGACTTATACAAAATGGATGGACTGCATTTGAATGGACTTGGTGTGCGGAGACTGGAAAAAGTGTTGCTGAATGAAGTGAAAATGGATGTGCAGAACCAGGGAAACTAGAACTACCAAGGAGGGGGGGAAGTGGATATCCAGACATCAGTGAGACAGTTGAGTGTAAAAATGTATATAATGTACCTGAGCCAGCAATAAGGACAAAAAATGGGAATGGGATATTTAGAATAACGCATCAAGATAGGGGTGGGACAAAGGGAACACTGCAATTCATGTATACTAATGCCAGGAGTATCAGGAATAAGAAGGAAGAATTTTTGGCCTTGATTGACTCTTCCTGGCCACAGGTTATTGGCATTAGTGAAACATGGCTGACGGAAGATGATATAGTTAATGGGATAGAATGTGTAGGTTATAGTATGTTTAGGAGGGACAGAGAGAATAAAATTGGGGGAGGGGTGTTATTGATGATAGCTGATGAACTGCAGCCAAGGAGAATTGAAGTATTGCAGGATAGTGAAAGGAGCTCATTTGAGGCTATTTGGTGTGAGATTGATACTGGCAGAATAAAATATACAGTTGGGTGCTGCTATAGACCAAGTGATGGAATAGATGGTGGAGATGGTATGCATAAACAAATTGATGAAATGAGTGGAAGGAGGGTAATTATTATGGGGGATTTCAACTATGGTAACATTGATTGGAAGGAGGAGAGGACACATGTGAGGAAGGAAATGGATTTTATTCAATTATTAAGGGATAACTATCTGAAACAGCATGTAATTGAAAATACTAGGGGTGTGAGAGTGCTTGACCTGGTAATAGTATCTGAGAATTTGACTGTAATGAATATGACCATGTTGCCACCTATTGGTGAGAGTGATCATAAGGTGATCACTCTCACCTTATGATCACCTCATTGACCTTGGAGGTGGCTAAAGGTGTGAAATTTGTGATTAAGACAGGGTATATGTGGAATTACCGTGCTGGCAAGTATGACAAGCTTAGGAGATTGCTTGGATCAGTGCCGTGGCATGTACAACTGCAAGGGCTGGACGTCGATAGAGCATGGGAAGTGATCAAAGAGCATTTACAGGAGGTTATGGCTGATTGTATACCTAAGGTCCGAATAGTGAAACAAGGAGCGGTTAAATGGATGAATAACACCATTAAGCTTGAGCTGCAAAAAAAGAAACAACTATGGAGGGAATTTAAAGAAAGGGGTGACCTGCAGGCACACGAACGGTATAAAGTACAGGCTAGAAGGGTAACGAGTGTGGTAAAAACAGCAAAAGCCGATTATGAAAGGAAACTAGCTATGCAAGCAAAAGAGAATCCCAAACAGTTCTTTCAATATGCTGCAAGCAAGAAAAAAACTGTACATGGCAAAATGATTTTAAGGAATGACGATGGTAAAGAGTTCACTGAACCAGTCGATATAGTGGAGTTACTGAGCGCGCACTTTGCAAAAGTATATCATCCAGGTGGTGACGTTGAAAAAATGAAGGAACCATTAGTTTATATGGGAATTGTGATGAATGAAGTGGAGGTGAATAGTCTATTACAGAACCTTAATGTGAATACATCTGTGGGATTGGATGGTATACCGGCACGGGTCTTGCATGAAGCGGCTAATGAATTATCAGTGCCCTTGACCATGTTGTTTAATCTGAGTCTCAGGTCTGGCTTAGTCCCGAAGGTGTGGAAAGAGGGGAAAATAGTTCCACTGCATAAAGGAGGATCCAAGACTATGGTTGCAAATTACCGACCGATCAGCATATCAGGAGTCGTTGTCAAGGTCTTGGAGAAAGTAGTCAAGGGAAAAATACAGGAATGGATTGATGAAAATGAGATACTGTACAGAAGACAGCATGGCTTTGTGAAGGGTAGATCATGCCTCAGTAACTTGCTCAAGTTTTATAACAAGGTGACGGCTGAACTGGATAAGGGAAATGGGTTTACAGTGATACTGCTGGACCTGGCAAAGGCGTTTGACAGGATACCACATGGAATTCTAATCCGTAAACTACAACATATGGGAATGGATATAGGGTTGGTGAGATGGATAGCTGGGTGGTTGATGGAGAGATATCAAAGAGTAGTTTATTCAGGAGTAGAGTCCAAAAAACGGCCTGTGACTAGTGGTGTGCCACAGGGTTCTGTTCTTGGACCACTGCTGTTTAATCTGTTCATTAACGATATAGGGAATGGTCTAAGTGGGACAGTTCATTTGTTCGCTGATGATGCAAAGTTGGGTAGGGCGATAGTGAATGCAGAAGATGTCAAAGTCTTGTAAGATGACTTAGATAGATTGGAGTTCTGGACTAAGGAGAATGGATGTCAATTTAATGTGACAAAATGTAAGGACAAAATCATTTCGGAGTGAAAAGATTAGCAGCAGTATACCACATTGGTGGAACTGTACTCCAAGAGATTGATGAGGCCAGGGACTTGGGAGTGTTGGTGGATAGGGAGATGAAGTTTAGGGGACACATTGCGAAAGTAGCTAAATCAGCTCATCAACTCACTTGGTTGTTGAAAAATACCTTGACGAGCAGAGAAAAACAAGTTATTGTACCTCTGTACCGAGCCCTGATAAGACCTCATCTCGACTACTGTGCCCAGATTTGGTCACCTAGGTTCCTTCTTGATGGGGAGAAGGTTGAGAGGATCCAGAGGCGAGTGACTAAGATGATAGCAGATCTATGGAATGAACCATATGAGAACAGGTTGAAGATTTGTGGGTTGCAGAAACTAGTTGATAGGCGAAAAAGGGGAGATATGATTGAGACATTCAAATTGCTAAAAGGATTCTATAGGATTAATTCAGATGATATTTTTGAGATCAGGACTGGTGGTGGGAGAACTAGGGGACACCCATGGAAGCTGGGCAAGAGCGTGGTTAGCAGGGGTGTTAGAGCTGGGTTCTTTACTTTTAGAGTGGTAAATGAGTGGAATAAGCTGCCAGAGTCCGTTGTGGGTGCTATGACAGTGAGCGAGTTCAAGGCAAGGTATGATAGATACTGTGAGAATGTTGAACAGCTGTGAACATGATGTTTAGGGCCTCCCTCGATGAGTCTAAGGACTCCTGGAATAGCCCGTGGTAATAATAATAATAATAATAATAATAATAAATATGTTGTCACTCGAATGAACCTCCAGTGATGATTGCACTGACTTCATGAAAGGTATAATAATAATAATAACAATATATCAGAGGAATTGACCACGAGAGGTAAAAGTGTGGTGGTCCCATTGCATGAAGCTTTGATTAGACCATATCTAGTCTGTACTTAGATCTGGCCACTGGGATTTGAAAGAAATTAAGTAACCTTGGAGAGGTTGCAGAGATGGATGGCAAAAATTGATATAAAGACCATAAAATGTTGATTATGATGATAGACTGAGGTCCATGCAGACTGCCGAATTTGGTGGATAGAAGACAAAATGGGGAGGGGGAGGTATGATTGAGACATTTAAGCTGTTGAAGAGTTCTTATTGTATTAACACTGAGGAGATTTTTCATATAGTAGAACAAGGGAAAGGAACAAGGCCAAGAGGCCTGGAATTTACAAAGGAAGCAGTGAGTAAAAGGAATTTGCATGAGAGTGGTAGGAGCATGGAATGCATTGCCTGAGAGGGTGGTGAAAGAGCCAACAGTGAATGAGTTTAAGGATTGGTATGACAGCCTTTGTATTGGCTAATACTGACTTCCCATGATGAGTATTGTAACTCCCTGGACATCAAGAAGATAATAATAATAATAATAATAATAATAATAATGATAATAATAATAATAATAATAATAATAATCCTATAATGTATACCTTTGTTGCACCAAGATCCAAAGCTTTTACACTTGCTTCTTTAAAATTTTCATCCTGTCCAATGTCTGCCTGTAAAAAAAAAAAAGAAAAAAAAGTTACATATTTTTATATGTATAAAAATACACATTGAAGAAATATGTTTCTTATGTTACAGCAGATGACTTTCAGCAAAATGATGTAGGTAAATTTTTAAAGTAAGATTGCAAACAGAAGGTAGGACATATGGAAAAAATAGAAGTTCTAGGTTTAACACCTATATATCAATGTTGGTGATGATGCAGAATTTTATACCAATCATTCTGATGCCCTAAACTTTATAAAATTTAAATTATTTTGATGACTGCATTTTCATGTAGCAAAATACATTATATTAATTTAGAATATAAAAGCAAGTAACCGATTTTATTAACTTCAAAACAAACAAGTAAATAGAGCAAGTAGCAAATAATGATCTATAAATCCACTAAACTTTTCAAACATTACTGACTCTAGTCTTCAATTATTTTGAAATTAAATAAAATAAAAGTACCTTAAATTCAAATTAAATATAAATACCTTATATTTAATTTGAAATTAAATATAAGGTTACTTATATTTAAAATTCATGTTCATTTAAACTTGACTCAAAGATCCAAGGTATGAAATAACTAAGAGGTATAAATAAGCAGCACTATTGATGGCGTATTCAGCTGCAGTCGCAAATGCGTATCGCCAAGTCCTCCGCCATTTAATAACTCTATTATAAGCAATATCATAAGGGACTTTGTGGTATGCAGTACTTGCGGCATGTACGTGTCTCGGGAATAGGATATGTGGCTTGTGAAAGAGAGCGGAGAGCATATGTGCGCAAAATGCAGGCAGTGGGAGAAAATAAGTGCATTAGAAATATCAATATCCGACCTTGTTGCTCCAGGAACGGGGAATGAATGTAGGAATACAAGTAGTGTAATAGGAGAGAAGGAAAAATATATATATATATGAATGAGAAAATAATAGTTGAGAGTGTGGAAGGCATGAGTGACTGTGAAAGTTTAGGAGATGGTTTTGTTTGGGAGAGTGAATTTAGATTAAGAGTGACTGACCTGCAGAGGGAGATAGATGAGCTGAAAGAGGAGGTAGAATGTCTTGTGAATGAGAGCAGAAGTATGAACGTTGAGATTAGGAGAATGGAAGAGAAAAAAGCAAGCCAAATCAAAGTAGAGGAGAGAGAGAATTTTGGGAGTGTTAGAAGAGGAGCGAACGGAAACAGTAGAAGAGAGGGGATGAGTGAGAGGTATGGGGGTGCTAGAAGAGCAGAGAATGGAAACAGTAAAAGAGAGGGCATGAGAGAGAGGTATGGAAATGCTAGCATATGAGAGGATGGAAACAGTTAGGAGAGACGGAATGAGAAAGAGATATAGAAGTGCTAGAAGTGGAAAAAATGGAAACAGTAGGAGAGAGGGAATGAGAGAGAGATGTATGGGAGTGCTAGAAGAGGAGAGAATGGAAACAGTATGAGAGAGGTATGGGATTGCTAGAAGAGAGAATAGCAGTAGAGGAGAGGGAATGAGAGAGACCTATGGGAATGAAAGAAGGGGAGAGAATGGAAACAATAGGAGAGAGGGAATGGTAAGAGGTATAATGTATGGGGACTCAATGATCCGTGGTGTTCAAGATAGGATGCGTGAGGAGTGTTTGCCAGGAGGAACAATAGAAAGGGTGGCTATGGCAATAAGAGAGGTGAAAGGGTGGAAGATGATTGTGATGGTAGGAACGAATGACTTGAGTGGTAATGTAAGTCGGGCAGCAAGAGATATGAGATTGTTGCTTGAGGCTGTACAGAAGAAGATAGAGAGAGGAAAAATAGTGTGCGTGTTGCCTAGGTATGATAATGACGAGCTGAGCAGAAGAGCAGTAATATTGAATGATATAATAGCTAGAATGTGTGACAAGAGAGGACTGGTATATGTGGATGCTTGGAGTGCGTTTGAGGAAAGAGAGGAATTGTATGCAAGAGACTGCTTACATTTGAATGAGGAAGGATTAGGTATCTGGAGAGATTGCTGTTCCGAACGAGTCAGTGTGTCCCAGGGAGGATGATAGCAGGGGTGGCCTCTTGTGGGAATGGATACTTTGGAGAAGGGAGATGACATCAGGTAACACTGAGCCCAGTGGAGTCTAGAGGGGGGATAATGCTGGGTATAGAAACAATGGCATTTTATTATTATTATTATTATTATTATTATTAAACAAGACCTCATGGAGTCAAAGACTCATCTAGGAGGTCCTTTTATCTCACACACATCTCATCATACCGTGTCTTAAACACATTCAAACTCCTTGCAGACACCACACCCTCAGGCAAGGCATTCCAATCACTCACAACTCTGCACGAAAAAACCTGCCCCTCACTCCGGTACTCACACCCTCTTTATACAGTTTACAGGAATGATCTCTGGTTCTCCCTTGATCTCCCACTATTCTCTGTAGAACTTCTCCACCATTGATCCTATAACAACCCCTTACCAACTTGTAGGTCTCTATCATATCTCCCCTCTTCCTTCTCTCCACTAGACTGCAAATTACATCTTTTCAATCCTTCCTCATACTCGACATTCCAGAGGTCAGAAACTACCTTAGTCAGTTGCCTTTGGACCCTTTCCAACATCTCTTCATCCTTCTGAAAACCAGGTGACCAAATCTGGGCATAATAGTCCATGTGTGGCCTAATCAAAGCCTTATACAATGGAACAAGAATCTCCCTACTTCTACACATCAGTGTCCGCATCATTTCCAGAAGTCTCTGTGTTGTCTTCACAATTTTGGCGATGTGTCCCCTAAATTTTAGATCCTTATCTACTATCACCCCAAGATCTCTTATTTCCTCTACTTCCAACAATATATTCTCATCAAGCATAAATTCTGCATCCCATCTTTGTTTTCCAAATTTTAAAACTTTACATTTTGCAACATTGAACTCACATCCCCATTTGCTTGCCCAAGCACTCAATTTACTCAATTTATTCAAGTCTTCTTGCAAGGCCACAACATCTTCACTACTCTTTATGGTTCGTCCCAACTTTGCATCATCTGCAAACAACTGAATATCTCCATCCAAATCTTCGCCAATATCATTAATATACAAGTTAAATAGTAATGGCCCTAAAACAGACCCTTGAGGCACTCCACTAGTGACTTTCCTTTTCCTGGATATCACACCCCCATACACAACTTGTTGATATCTATCAGATAGCCAGTCTCCAATCCAATGCACTAATCTAATATCCAACCCCATCTGCTCTCGTTTGACTCTCAACTTATCATGAGGTACTCTATCAAAAGCCTTTGCGAAATCCAAGTATATTACTGTGTATCCTTCTCCTCTGTCCAAGGAAGCAGTCACTTTATTGTAATAAGTAAGTAGATTACTAAAACATGACCTCCCTTTAGCAAATCCATGCTGTCCATCAAAGATTATACCATTGTTGTCAACCCAACTCTGGATCCTAGTTTGTGTGTGGCATTTATATGCTTTATATTAATGCCAGGAGTATCCGGAATAAGGGAGAGGAATTGGTGGCGCAGATGGCATCAGCCTGGCCAAACATTATTGGGATCACTGAGACGTGTTTGACAGAAGAGGAATTAATAACACGAATTGAAGTCGCTGGGTACAGCATTTTTCCGTAGGATAGAGGGGAAAGTGCGGTGGTGGGGTACTGCTTATGATAAGTGATGACCTATGTTCTCTAAGAGTGGAGGCTTTGGAAGGAAGTGAGACAAATGATTTTGAGAGCATGTGGTGTGAGGTAGAGGTAGGTAAGACAGGATATTTAATGGAGTGTTGCTACAGACCCAGGAGTGCACAGAGGATGGGGACCAGGAGATGTTTAGGCAGTTAGGTTTGGCAAGTGCAAGAAGAATGATTGTTATGGAAGATTTTAACTAGCAGTATAAATTGGAGAGAGTAAGATGCATGTAGCAATACGGGAATGGAATTTCTAGAATTCTTGAGGGACAAATGTCTTAAACAACATGTAACAAAGGGAACAAGAGGTTCAAGAGTTTTGGATTTGGTTATAGCATCAGAAGAGTTGATAATAACTGAGATGACATCTCTCCCACCAGTTGGAGAGAGTGACCATATGGTTTTGACTTGGAAAATGAATAGACATGCAGGCGTATCAAAGAGACAGGAACTTATGTGGAATTATAAAGCAGGTGATTATAATAGTCTTAGACATCAACTTCGGGAAGTTTCATGGAGAGAGGAATCGGAGGGCCGGGATATCATTAGTGCATGGGAAATTGTGAAAGAATATTAGTTAGCAGCAATGGTAAGTTGTATACCACGAGTGAAGAAGAGGACACAATTTGGAGTAAAGTGGATGACAAACAATATTAAACAGAAATTGCATGCGAAAAAGAGGCTATGGAAGAGATATAAGGAGACAGGTGAAAAGAAGATGCATAAAGAATATAAGACACAGGCCAGAAGAGTGACTAGTGTAGTAAGGAAAGCGAAACTGGCCCTAAGATCCAAAGAAAATCCTAGGGAATTTTTTAGATAAGTGGCCAGTAGGAGGAGAAATGACTGTGGAAGAATGATATTGTGGGATAAAAATGGGAATAGAGTGACTGATGCAGAGGACATAGTAGAATTGTTCAATGAACACTTTATTGGAGTATTTCATCCTGGAGGAGTCAGTTCTAATGCTAGGGGGATAGGGCAGGTTTGAGGTTTGGAGGTACAGAAGGAGAGTGTGTTTCAGATACTGAGTACTCTGGATGTCAGTAAAGCTTTGGGACTGGATGGTATTTCACTACGAGTTTTGAGAGAATGTGCTAGGGAACTGATAGTGCCTTTAACCTGGCTTTTCAATGAAAGTCGGGCTGCAGGAAAGGTGCCCAGGGAATGGAAGGAAGGTAAGATAGTGCCATTGCATAAGGGTGGTAACAGACTGGAAGTATTAATTATAGGAAGTATTTAATTACTGGAAGTGTTAAAACTGGAAGTCTAATTATAGGCCAGTTTGTGTGTGTGTGTCATCAGTAGTTGTTAAGATCTTGGAGAAAGTAGTGAGGGACCGTATAGAGCATTGGGCAGATGAGGGTAATGTTATCTGTGAGAGCCAACATTGATTTGTGAAAGGGCACTCTTGTTTTAGTAATATGCTAGCCTTTTATAATAAAGTTACAAGCACATTAGATAAGGGAAAGGTATATGCTGCAATTTTCTTAGACTTAGCGAAGGTATTTGACAGAGTGCCACATGATAAGCTGATATTTAAGTTGCAGCACATGGGTCTGGATTTCAGATTGGTCAACTGGATTCAGGATTGGCTGTCTGATAGGTATCAGAGAGTTGTGTATGGTGGAGCAGTTTCAAGGAGGCAGAGGGTTACAAGTAGGGTCCCACATGGCCCAGTACTAGGACCTATATTGTTTAACCTTTATATCAATGACATTGCCAGTGGATTTTAAGGAGATATTCAGTTGTTTGCAGATGATGCGAAGCTGGGAAGGATTATTAGTAATAGTGCAGATGTGGTGGCCCTGCAAGTTATACTTGCAGGAAGTAGGGGAGACAAGAGATCTGGGGTTGATGATTGATAGAAACCTGAAATTTAGGGGATATATCGCAAAGGTGGTGAAGGCAACACAGAGGATTGCTGCAATTATGAGGACACTGACCTGCTGAGATAAAAGGTTTATCATTCTGTTGTATAAGTCTCTGATCAGACCCACTCTATTGTTCTCAGATTTGGTCCCCAGGATTTGAAGGGGATAAATTAACTGTGGAAAGGGTACAAAGATGGTTTCAGGACTGTACAATTTTGGTTCTGAGGGTCGACTGAGGGAATGTGGACTGCAGAGCTTGGTGTATAGAAGAAGGAGAGGTGATATGATTGAGACTTTTAAACTGTTGAGAGGTGGTTACAGGATTGACACTGGGGAGTTCTTTTGCTTGGTTGAAAAGTGGGAAGGAGTGATGAGAAGAGGCCATCCCTGGAAGTTACGAAAGGAAACTGTGAGCAAGAGGGTGAGGAGTGGTTTCTTTGTGTGGAGGGTGGTTGAACCGTGGAATGCATTGCCTGATGGAGTGTTGAGAGCGAGGACGGTTGATGAGTTTAAGGAGTGGTATGATAGACTTTGTGTTTCCTAAGATGGACCTCCAACGTTTTGACTTGATAGACGTGTTTCCTAGGAAGGACCACCCGCGATGAGTCTTTTGAGGCCTGAATAATAATAATAATAATAATAATAATAATAATAATAATTGTTCATAACTTATGAGTGTGCTATCAAATGTGTTCTGATATTCCAAATTGTTATTGTTTAGGATCAGAGAAATGGAACTATAAGATGAATGCATTTTGCGTGTCATTTCCAGCTCTTTTGTTTGAGAAAGAAAATTCAAAAGTGGTAAAAACCCTGTTGACCACCATATCATATTAGCTATCTGATTTTTAGCTCAAAAGTCTCAAAGCACATATGAGAAAATTCAACTACTAAGTTTATAACTGAGCTGTTAGTACAATCGACAAGCCTTCATGAGTCACAAGATTCGTCTTTATTTATTTTTATTCTTTTTTGTTTCTTTGTTGCAGTTGATCCTGCTTATCCTTTCCTTCATGCTTATATTTATTGTGATCAGAATACATTATGAAAATTATAGAAACAGCTATTGCGTTAGAGCAAAACTTTTGTTTAATATAAACCAAAATAAACACTTGATGTTTCGACCTTCACATTAAGGTCATCATCTGAAGTATACACATATATACAAAGAAACAAGCTGCACAACAATCTACATGGTATGCTAAAGTTACTGATCAACTGTAAAAATTATTGTTCTGACCTCTGGTGTAAAAAAAAAAAAAAACCTTACTACATCAAAGCTAGAGTCCTATTATTATTAGGTTACAAAATTAAATTAAGCTGGAGAGCAAATTAAGCAGGTGGGCATGTATAATGTCTGCAAGGAGATGTGCTTTGCATTATGGGAGATACTAAGACAAGGAGTGATGAGAGCTTGGTCCACCTTTGCTCGGAGTTGCCTGGTGTTGCACCACCTTACCTCAGTCTTGAAGATATTTTCAGGTGCAAACTTTGTTTGCTTACACTTGGATAAAACAGTGGGTCCACCTTTGCTCGGAGTTTCCTGGTGTTGCACCACCTTACCTCAGTTCTGAAGATATTTTCAGACGCAAACTTTGTTTGCTTACACTTGGCTAAAGGATTAAACTAAATTTATTATAGTCTAACCAATTACAAAATAAACTTCCAGTATCTTTCTCTAAATCCAGAGTAATTCAATAATAAGGTGGTACATTTGGCAACTTGTATAGGTAAATATGACCTCTCCTATTGCTTCTGCCTTAGTATCTCCACGTGTGGGTCTGCCTCCCATGCTGGATATATACGAGATGCTCTGCTTGGGGTAGATTTTTGCCTGTCTCTGAGTAGAGCCACCGCTGAGATTATGGCTCTGTCTGGTGGTGGGGTGAGCCTGCCACTGGGTAAAGCCAATGCTAAAAAGTTCTTCTTGGTGATGGGGTGAGCCTGCCACTGAGTGGAACAAAGCTGAGTTGGGCGATCTTTCAGGATCGTCTAATTTTTAGAGAGGTTTTTACTTAAATACACCTCAATAAAGGTCGAAACCGGTCTGGGTAGTGGCCCTTCCCTTAATGCATAGCAGCATACATGTCTGCAAGGAGATGTACTTTGCATCATTAGAGATACCGAGACAAGGAGTGATGAGAGCTTGGTACACCTTTGCTTGGAGTTTCCTGGTGCTGCACCACCTTACCTCAGTCCTGAAGATATTTTCAGGCGCAAACTTTGTTTGCTTACACTTGGATAAAGGATTAAACTAAATTTATTATAGTCTAACCAAGTGCATAATAAACTTCCAATATAATCTTAATGCTTAGAGCTTTTGTCATTTGAAGTCATAATAAGCAGCTTAGTAAAATAGGTAAAATAGGATATATATATATATATATATATATATATAGTAGAGTTGCGGAGGTTGTGAATGATTGGAATGCCTTGCCTGAGAGTGTGGTGTCTGCAAGGAGTTTGAATGTGTTCAAGGCACGGTATGATGAGCTGTGTGTGTGATAAAAGGACCTCCAGATGAGTCTTTGACTCCATGAGGTCTTGGGGTAATAATAATACACATACACACACACACACACACACACACACACATCATAGAATACAATTATTATTATTATTGCATGACAGCTGTGTGGAGATCAATGACATTGCAGGAGGCCACTCTACACAATGATACACCATCCGCCATCTGCTCTACATAATTGAGAGAGAGAGAGAGAGAGAGAGAGAGGTTTTAAACCACCTTTAAAATTAAAAAACATATTCAATTCCTCTAAGGATCCTCTTCCCCCCATTGACACACCCTGGAGTTTATTGTATCTACTGCACCTGTAACTTACTTTATATTGGAGAAAGTGGACGTACAATTTCTATCCATAAAAAAGAACACAAGTGGCACATTAAATTTAACAATTTTGGTGAAGCAGGCCTCTCAGTTCATGCTCTTAGCACCCTACACCAAACTGATTGGAAAAGTACTTGTTCTTTACATCATACAAAAACCTGGTATGAATGGAAATTTAAAGAAGCATGTGAAATTTTGATTAACCACCCCAATCTTAACAATAATGGTAGCATAAAAATCCCCAAAATTTGGATGGCACACATTCAGCCCACTTAGTTTTCCCACAAACCCTAACTTTATGACTCTAAGCAATTTTCAGCTATTATTGGCCACTATCTATACTGGTTTGTTGTAATTTATATGTATACATATATAAGTAATTTTTTTGGTGTGAACATGTTGCTCTCCAGCTTAATTTAATTTTGTAACCTAATAATAATAATAACAAGACTCTGGCTTTTGACACCAGAGGTCAGGCAAATAGCTTTAACAGTTGATTAGTAATTTTAACATACTATGTAGATTGTTGTGCAGTGCCGCTTGTTACTTTGTATATAAGTGTATACTCCAGATAATGACCTTAATGTAAAGGTCAAAATGTTGAGTGTTTATTTTGGTTTATATTAAACTAAAGTTTTACTCTAACACATAGTTGCTTCCATAATTTTCATAATGTTATTGATCCTGCTAAGTATATTTCAAGAGAAGTAGACTGACTTCTGTTTTCATTCCTAAATTGTAACTATTACCACAAAGACAAAACAGAATTTGTCTCTATGGTAACAGGTTGTTATGATAACAGTAAATCTCCAAAGTCAGATAGAAAAGCATTGGTTTCATTGTAATTATACCAAAAATTAAGATAATGAAGCAGTATATGTCTGTTAATTGCATGTATGTCTGTCTAGCTGATTTTCTTTTTTTTTTGAAGAATGAAAAATCAGAGAGTTTTAAGGTTTCTCCTTCAAAGGAGAAACCTTATAAGTCCTGTATGATGTCAGCTAACCTACCTTCAATTGAGAAGTCCTCATAAAAATACTCATATCAGTGATAGGATTCAAACCCGTCAAAAAGGGATATACGACATTGTTGTTGATACGATACATGTCTTTCTGATAAGTGTAAGGTACTCATGAAAGAAAATATACAACAAACAATTTTCTTAGTTAACTAATTCATTTTAGAAATGATGGACTTTACAACAATGTTATAAATAACTATTTTAATATCCTGACATTTTGACCTTCATATTAAGGTCATCATCTGAAGTATACACATATATATGTAAGGACAAGCTGAGTTACATTTCACACAGTATGCTAAAGAGACAATGATTTGATCAACAGTTATTCTACTGGCATGACTTCTAGTGAAAATATAATATAAAAAATAAAAATTACAATAAAATTAAAAAATTAATTAGAAACTACATCAAAGCTATATTCTATTTAAGATAACATCAGAGAAACATTCTTTCATATAGATAGTTTTCTTACAGTAACAACGATGTCCTAATATAGCATGACAATTGTTATAGTAGATTTAAGATTCTGTATTATCTACAGTCCTGTTTATTATTATTATTATTATTATTTAGGCCTCCAAGGAGTCAAAAGACTAAACATGGGAGGTCCATCCTAGGAAACACAAAGTCTATCATACCACTCCTTAAACTCATTGACCATTCTCGCTCTCACCACTTCATCAGGCAATGCATTCCATGGTTCAACCACCCTTTATGCAAAGAAACCACTCACCCTCTTGCTCACAGTTTCCTTTCGTAACTTCCAGGTGGCCCCTTGTCATCACTCCTTCCTGCTGTTCATCCAAGTGAAAGAACTCTCCATTGTCAACCCTGTAACCACCTCTCAACAGTTTAAGAGTCTCAATCTTATGACCTCTCCTTCTTCTATCCACCAAGCTCTGCAGTAGACATTCACTCAGCCGATCCTCATAACTAACATTGTACAGTCCTGAAACTGTCTTTGTTATCTGCCTTTGTACCCTTTCCACAGTTAATTGGAACTGTACTCCAAGAGATTGATGAGGCCAGGGACTTGGGAGTGTTGGTGGATAGGGAGATGAAGTTTAGGGGGCACATTGCGAAAGTAGTTAAATCAGCTCATCAACTCACTTGGTTGTTGAAAAATACCTTGGCGAGCAGAGACAAGCAAGTTATTGTACCTCTGTACCGAGCCCTGATAAGACCTCATCTCGACTACTGTGCCCAGATTTGGTCACCTCAGTTCCTTCTTGATGGGGAGGAGGTGGAGAGGATCCAGAGGCGAGTGACTAAGATGATAGCAGGTCTATGGAATGAACCATATGAGAACAGGTTGAAGATTTGTGGGTTGCAGAAACTAGTTGATAGGCAGAAAAGGGGAGATATGATTGAGACATTCAAATTGCTAAAAGGATTCTATAGGATTAATTCAGAGGATATTTTTGAGGTTAGGACTGGTGGTGGGAGAACTAGGGGACACCCATGGAAGCTGGGCAAGAGCGTGGTTAGCAGGGGTGTTAGAGCTGGGTTCTTTACTTTTAGAGTGGTAAATGAGTGGAATAAGCTGCCAGAGTCTGTTGTGGGTGCTATGACAGTGAGCGAGTTCAAGGCAAGGTATGATAGATACTGTGAGAATGTTGAACAGTTGTTAAGGACTCCCTGGAGTAGCCTGTAGTAATAATAATAATAATAATAATAATTTATACCCTTCAAATCCTGGGGACCAAATGTGAGAATAATAGTCCAAGTGTGGTCTGATCAGGATCTTATACAACGGAATGATAACTCTTTTATCTCTGCAGGTCAGTGTCCTTCTCATTATTGCAGCAATCCTCTGTGTTACCTTCACCACCTTCGCAATATGTCCCCTGAATTTCAGGTTTATATCAATCATCAACCCCAGATTTCTTGTCTCCCCTACTTCCTCCAGTATAGCTCCTCCAATAGAATATGCAGCATCCCATCGATGTATCCCAAACCTCAAGACATTACATTTTGCTGCACTAAGCCGAATCCCTATTCATTTGCCCATCTGTCTAGCTTATTCAAATCCTCTTGCAGGGCTACCACATCTGCACTATTACTAATAACCCTTCCCAGCTTCACATCATCTGCAAACAACTGAATATCTCCCTGCTATCCACTGACAATGTCATTGATATAAAGGTTAAACAATATAGGTCCCAGTACTGAGCCCTGTGGGACCCCACTTGTAACACTCTGCCTCCTGGAAACTGCCTCACCATACACAACTCTCTGATACCTATTGGACAGCCAATCCTAAATCCATTTGACCAACCTGACATCCAAACCCATGTGTTGCAACTTATATATCAGCTTATCATGTGCATCCTGTCAAATGCCTTCGCTAAATCCAAGAAAATGGCAGTACATGCTTTTCCCTCATCTACTGCTCTTGTAACTTTATTATAAAAGGCTAGCATATTACTAAAACAAGAGTGCCCATTCACAAATCCATGTTGACTCTCACAGATAACATTACCCTCATCTGCCCAATGTTGTGTATGGTTCCTAACTAATTTCTTCAAGATCTTAACAACTACCAATGACACACACACACTGGCTTATAATTAGACACTTCCAGTCTGCTACTGCCCTTATGCAATGGCACTATCTTACCTTCCTTCCATTCCTTGGGCACCTTTCTTGTAGCTAGACTTTTATTGAAAAGAAAAAATAAGACTGGATTTTGCCCAGAACAAGGATAATATCGAGACTGTTGGAGTGCTTTCAACTGATTGAGTGATGAAGCTTTTATTCACGAAAAAATAAATTATTCCAAGCACTTTGTGGATCCAGAAACCACAAAATTATTTGTTTATAGTTAAGTTTTTAGGGAGAAAGGTTCCGTGGGTAGAATATGTGCCTTCCATATGCTTGGGATTTTTAGACCATCATTATTGTTAAGATTAGGGTGATTGATAAGAATCTCACAGGCTTCCTTAAATTTTTGTTCATACTTTGTTTCGGTGTGATGTAAACAACTGGTGCTTTTCCAGTCAATTCTATGTAAAGTGTGCAGGACGTGATTAGAAAGGCCAGCTTCACCATAGTTATTATATTTAATGTGTCGTTTATGTTCCTTTAGTCTGATAGGAATTGTGCGCCTGGTTTCCCCCTATATATGGTAGATTACAGGTGCAATAAATAACAGTGTACTCCAGGGTGGGCCAGTGGAGGGAGGTTGTCTTTGGATGAGTTGAGTAAGTTTTTTTTAATTTTGCAGGAGGTTTAAAGGTGGCTTTAAGGTTGTATTTCTGTAGTATTCTGTTTATTTTATCTGATGTCCCTTTAATGTATGGAATGTATATAGTTTTATTGTAGTCTAGTTTATCTTTATTTTAGTGAGGTCTTGTAGAGAATTTTGTTGATAGTGTTTTGGATGTAACTATTTTTTAGGAACGTATTGCTGATAACTTTAAATTCATCTTTAAGTGCTTGTTCGTTGGAGCAAATCTTCAGAGCTCTGTTTTTTAGAGTATTAATGACACCTAGATTTTGTGTTGGGTGGTGGTAGGAATTTATGTGTATATATGTCTGGCGGTCATGGGGCCAGATAGTGAAAACATTATCAACGTATCTAAGCCAGACTTTGGGTTTCAAAGGAGAGGAATCTAGAGCACATTGCTCAAATAGGGGATTAGCAACTAGAGCTGATAAAGGCAGTGCCACTGTTATTCAAAATCAAACCACATATTTAGAAAAAATGAGTCAACCTGTTAACTACGACCCAACCAATAGAATAGAAAAGAAAACAGAGAACCTACTTAAATCAGTTACTACAATGCCCGAAGATACAGTCAAAAAATTACTTCTGCACTATGCTCGTTCTCCGAGAATTTATGGTCTACCAAAGATACACAAACAAAACACACCACTCCAGCCCATAGTTGAAGGTATAGACAGCCCGAATTATCACCTAGCCAAGAAATTATCATCAACACTCATATTTAGAAAAAATGATCAACCTGTTAACTACGACCCAACCAATAGAATAGAAAAGAAACTTAAATCAGTTACTACAATGCCCGAAGATACAGTCAAAAAATTACTTCTGCACTATGCTCGTTCTCCGAGAATTTATGGTCTACCAAAGATACACAAACAAAACACACCACTCCAGCCCATAGTTGAAGGTATAGACAGCCCGAATTATCACCTAGCCAAGAAATTATCATCAACACTCAAGGAGTTGGCAGGTCATTCACCCTCCTATATCAGAAATACACAACACTTTATAAACATAATCAAAGACATTACATTATAAAATGATGATTTATTAGTCGGTTTTGACATCTCTGCCCTTTTTACGAATGTCCCAATCAATGACACAATCCTTCTTTTACAGGAAAAATCCATCCAGATATCACGGCACTCTCTTTGCGCATGTATTACGTTCGGGTTATTTTGTGTGGTCTGGCAAAATGCTTTCTACCTACAAAAAGAAGGCACAGCCATGAGCTTGTAATTATCCCCTATTGCTAACTTTTATATAGAATATTTTGAGCAACATGCTCTAGATTCCTCTCCCCTTTGAAACCCAAAGTCTGGCTTAAATACATTAACGATGTTTTCGCTATCTGGCCCCATCACCGCGAGACAATTTTTAGAGACATTAGACACTTTCCTCAGCCACCTAAACAAACAACACAAATGCATACAGTTCACAATTCAGATTCAAAAGCAGAACACACTTCCATTTCTAGATACACTTGTGGCACATCTTCCTTCTGGCAGTCTTTCCTTTACTGTTTACCAGAAACCGACACATACTGACCAATATATATATACACACACATAAACTCCTACCACCACCCAACACAAAAACTAGGTATCATTAATACTCTAAAAAACAGGGCTTTGAAGATTTGCTTCAGTGAACAAGCACTTAAAGACGAAATTAAAGTTATCAGCAATATTTTCCTAAAAAATTATTACAGCCAAAACATTGCCAACAAAACACAACAAAATTCTCTACAAGACCTCACTAAAAAAAAGATAAACTAGACTACAATAAAACTATAACCATTCCATGCATTAAAGGAACATCAGATCAAATAAACAGAATACTACAGAAATACAACCTTAAAGCCACCTTTAAACCTCCTGCAAAATTAAACAACTTACTCAACTCATCCAAAGACACACTCCCTCCACTGGCCGGCCTGGAGTATACTGTATTTATTGCACCTGTAATCTACCATATATAGGGGAAACAGGATGAACAATTCCTATCAGACTAAAGGAACATAAACAACACATTAAATATAATAACTATGGTGAAGCTAGCCTTTCTGATCATGTCCTGAACACTTTACATAGAATTGACTGGAAAAGCACCAGTTGTTTACATCACACCGAAACAAGGTATGAACGTAAATTTAAGGAAGCCTATGAGATTCTTATCAACCACCCTAATCAACAATAACGATGTTCTAAAAATCCCAAGCATATGGAAGGCACATATTCTACTCATCGAACCTTTCTCCCTAAGACTTAACTATAAAGAGGACTGTAGATAATCCAGAATCTTAAATCTAATATAACAATTGTCATGTTAAATTAGGACATCATTCTTATTGTTTCTAATTAATTTTTTAATTTTATTTGTTTTTGTTTTTTTATATTATATTTGCAATGGTGACATATTTCAAAGGTGGTGAAGGTGATACAGAGGATTGCTGCAAGTATTAGAAGGACACTGACCTGCAGAGATAAGAGGGTTATCATTCTGTTGTATAAGTCTCTGATCAGACCACACTTGGACTATTGTTCTCAGATTTGGTCCCCAGGATTTGAAGGGGATAAATTAACTGTGGAAAGGATACAAAGACAGATGACAAAGATGGTTTCAGGATGTACAAGGATAGTTATGAGGATTAGCTGAGGGAATGTGGTCTGCAGAGTTTGGTGGATAGAAGAAGGAGATGTGATATGATTGAGACTTTTAAACTGTTGAGAGGTGGTTACAGGGTTGACACTGGAGAGTTCTTTCACTTGGTTGAACAGTGGGAAGGAGTGATTGACAAGAGGCCATCCCTGGAAGTTACGAAAGGAAACTGTTTGCAAGAGGATGAGGAGTGGTTTCTTTGCATGGAGGGTGGTTGAACCATGGAATTCATTGCCTGATAGAGTGGTGAGAGCGAGAACGGTCTATGAGTTTAAGGAGTGGTATGATAGACTTTGTGTTTCCCAGGAGGGACCTCCCACGATGAGTCTTGATAGACTCTGTGTTTTCTAGGAAGGACCTCCCGCGATGTCTTTTGACTCCTTGGAGGCCTAGGTAAAAATAATAATAATACTCTTGATCCTCATGTACCTTCCATTACATACTGCCTAAGGTAACTGTCTTTCAAAATCTGCAAAAATTCATCTTCTTTATCCCCAAATGCAGTCTCTTGATTCCAATCTATATTAGGATAATGAAAGTCGCCCATAATGATTACTCATTTCTTGCTAGCTAGGCCAATTTGCCTATACATTTCCTTCTCATTACCCTCCATATTACCATAGCCAATTTGCCTATACATTTCCTTCTCATAGCATGACTTGAATGCATTCACTGTCTCCACACACACACACCACACTTCCAGGCGGCCACCCACAACTCTCCATCCAAAAAATATGCTCCTCACTGCATTGCTCATACCATCCTTATACAGCTTCCAAGGATGGTCTCTTGTTCTTCCCCTCACCACCCATCCATGTCAAACCAATAATAACCTCTTGCTAATGTGTATGTCTCTATAATGTTCCTCCCTTGTCCTTCTATCCACTACTGCAATTTGCATTCCCTCGATCGACCTTCACTGAATCGCCTCTGAATTCGTCCATCCTTTGGATGAATCTCTTCATCTTTGGACATCTCTTTATCATTTGAAAAACCTGGTTATCAAATCTGTGCATAGTAATCCATATACGTTCTGATAAAAGCCTTAAACAAAGGAATCACAACATACTTACTCCTACATGTCAGCATTCTCATGCTATCCTCACAATTTTAGCAAAATGTCCCCAAAATTTCAGACTTCATCCACCTTTCCCCCCCCCAACCAGATCCCTCATCTCCTCCACCTCCTCTAAGATATCCCCCACCAATCTAATACTCCAATCTGTGCATTCCAAATTTTAAAACCTTACATGTTGCTACATTGAACTGGTAGCTCATTCATTTTGCCCATTCAGAAAGTACTCGGGTCCCTTTGCAAAGCTACAACATTCATTGTACTCATATTCCATTCCAACTTTGCATCATCTTCAAACAGCTATATATCACCATTCAAGCTCTTTCCAATATCATTTAGATACAAATTAAACAGGATGCAGCCATAACAAATTCCTGGAGCACACCACTGATGACCCTCCTCCTCTAAGATATCTCTCCCCCATATACAGTTTGCGGATACCTATCATACAGCCAATCACCATGTGCTTCCTCTTTATCCAATACACCTGTCACATTGTTATAGTAAGTATATTGCTAAAATATGACCTTCCATGCTGTCCGTCAAAGAGAAAGTTTTTGTAGATAAACTTATACGTTGGTGATACATAACTGTCTTACTATGGCCAAACACGCAGGACAGCTAATATAAGGATATCTGAACATAAGGATTGTATCCATTTCCACCAATACAGCCACTCAGGACTTGCTCACCATGCTTTGGACACCCGCCACAAAATACGCTGGAAGAAAGCCACTTTACTACACCGCAGCAAGTATAAATATGAGAGACTATTCCTGGAATCAGACTCAGCTCTAAAAAACTCCCCAAACCTCAACAAATTTGGATGCATGAGACTTCCCCAAATATGGGAAGCCTGCATTCTTAGAACATCAGCCCAACAGCCAAGACTACTACCCAATTTAGCCCACTAAGTGCACCTTTTAGGACTCTAGGACCGACTTCAGTTGTTGTCTTCAGCCATATTTGTTCAGTGTTAGTGCCTGCATGCACATATCATTAATTTTATGTTCCCTGGAGATGGTAATGTAACATTACCGAAATATAGGAAGTATTAATTAAAGTTTTTTAAATTAATATTATAGTATATGTTGTCTTTCCCTAAAAATCTGACAAAGAGAAAGTTGTTGTCATCAACTGAATTCTGAATCCTGTTTCTCACTAGCCTCTTTAACACTTTTACCACAACTGCAGACAAAGAGATTTGTTTGTAATTGGAAGCCTTATTCTTATCACTTCCTTTATGAAGTGGAACAATTTTGTTCACTTTCCGTTCCTTTGAAACTTGGGCAAATGTAAGACTCAAGTTAAAGAGGTACGTTAAAGCTATTAACTCCTGGAACATCCCTGAATGCATGCAGTGATATACTATAAAGTCCTAGCACTTCATTGACATCACATTTACTCGATTCCTCTTATACCTCCTGCTCACTCACAATCAATGGCTCCTCCTCCCTTTCATGCTCTCGAATTAATTGAGTTTTAAGGAGTGTTTTGTTTCAATGCTAGATTATAATGTTTCCTTATTTCTTGCAATTGCAGGCAAATTGGCCATGAAAACACACATGCAATTGAGAGAAATTGATGGTGGTAATAGTAGTGTGTTTATTCTACTACTACTCGGATTAAGTAGTAGAGCAGATGGCAAGGTGTGCTTAGAGGAATTTTGATTTCTTTTTTTCTTTTCTTTTCTTTTTTCTTTCTTTTTTTTTTTTTTGAAGTATACTCTTATGAGGAAAGCTCTTCCAGAAGACAGAAGTGGATAGAATAAAAGAGGAAGAGGAGCAGCAGGTTCAGTGTGTTTGCAGTTGCACAGTAAAGGGATAGTTGGCAGTTGCTGCTCTTGTATTAACAGGTGCAACAGAAAGTGGAGAAATTATGGATACCAATTCATTGGAGCAGTGACCATGGAGGTATCTATTCTATTATTCACAGATCATTTATGGGCTTTCTAACAGCACGTCTTTTCAAGTGATAGCGTCGACACACACACACACACATACACGTTGATGGAGACGATTTGTAGTAGAGGTTCGGTGTAGTGGTTGAGACAGTTGTAGGTGTCCTCCCGCGATGAGTCTTCGGACTCCTTGGAGAGGTCAGGAATAATAATAATAATAATAATAATAATAATAATATATATATATATTATATAATTCGTTCTACTGTATTATAATTTATACATCTTAAATGGTTATTTATAAAATGGCAATACATACCATAAATGCAACAACATCATATCCCTTTTCAATCATCCACACCAAAATACATGATGTATCAAGTCCACCACTGTATGCTAATATAACTTTTTCCTTCATGCTTGAAATTCACTTAGTTGAAACTATTTTTTCTGAAAAATATAAAAAAATAAACGAACCGTATTAAAGAAAACTTCAATAATCGTTTGTACGATGAGTTAAATATGCTGACATTAAGAAGAGTCTAGAAAATTTGCTGTGGTAGTAGGAATCACAGCTGATTGATGTGGAAGAATATGAGATTGCTGTACTATTAGAAATGTGAGAATTTCATTTTAAGAGTTTTAACAGAGAAACGTTCTCTGTTAAAAATGGGTGACATTTAAAATTAGTGATAGTCTCTTGAGGCAGTGTCTATGATTGGCTATCAGTAGAGGTTGAACTGCCTACTCAGTTTCCAAAAGCCAGATAGGGCTAAAACGGCCTCACTTACTCCATATAAGGAAATGAAAGGCGTTAGCGGATTTTAAATTCGAAGTCACTTTTGTTTACTGTTGTATATGCAAAGCGAAATTCGCGCCTAATCAATCTGTCGGTTTTGTTCTCCAGCTGGCTTGTCTGCTTTGTGGAGTAGAAAGAAATTAGGAAGAATTTATACAATTAGGTTTCTCGCATCCTACGATAGGATTCGAACCTCATTCTAATAAAACGTTCTTTCAGTTGCATGGTGTTTAAATAGGTCGCATACCTGAGAAAGTATTCATAAGGAAACTAGTTTTCTCGGAATGGAAAAGAAACTTTTCAGTGGAAATTAAGTGGAAACATGTTATGACAGTGAATACTGACAGCAGTATAATATTTATGATTAATTGTTGGACCTAGGACTTAGCGGTATTTAGGGCCGCAACTAATAAAAAACATGAAAATGTTCATCATCATGATAAACCTTAATACATATTGATGTTGGGATCGTTTTAAATTCGAGATAAGGGGGAACTAGGTCCTGTGGACTATGCAATAAAGCAGTGCATTCGACATATTGCAACATTTGGGTGGAAATCTTGGAGTTGATTTCATTCAGAAAAAAACAGAAAATTAGTAATATGGATGTAAAGAAGTGGGAAGAAGAATGTGATATTCCATTGTATAACGCATGATTTGAGAACTTCAACAAAAAGAATAGGATTGCACTTCAAACACCAACTCCACTTCGTACCATTGAAGAAGGTGTTTTCCCATGGTGTGCTAGATAAGTGGCGACATTCTTTTAATGCTACCAGTATTTATTTATATGTACTCTTATTTCAGTTGTGGATGTTAAAAACCCAACTTTCTGCCTAAAATAAAAATCATACCTAGTGTGAAAAATCGGCATATTTTTCAATATGCCGATTTTTGATTAAATTAATGGCAAGTACATAAAGATAGTACTCCATTAGCACATCAACATATTACCGTATAAGCAATATTTACCACTTCGGACACACACACACACAAAAACAAAAACAAAAAACTATGTCATTACCATAAACGCTGTAACAAGAACTATCAATCCAATACAAAACACTCCTGGCCTACAGCACTCGGATTTCTAACCCAACCTTTAGCTAATCTCATAAATTAAATCAAAATATCATCCATGCTGACAAGAAATACCACAAACGCAGGAAGATAAACGCTGATACCAAGAATGATAAATACACAAACAAAGTCACCAAGTGCCTTGTGGCACTTGAAACCTAACCTAACTTTTTAAAGTCAGCAAAATCATTAAGACTCACAAAAAAAAAAAAAAAAAAAAAAAATCCTGTGACATACAATTCTCATGGTGTAAGTCGCAGGATCCAAGCCTCTAGTCTGAAAGTGCATGTCATGGCTACGAGTCTCATTATTATTTATGTTATTATTATGCATTATCTCCATGGAGTCGTCAGACTCATTGTGGGAGGCACATCTTAACCAACACATATATTCCTCAAACCTATTCACTATCCACACTTCCACCAACAATGAATTAGGCACGTTGCAAGGTCCAGTCATCCCTCCACCCGAAAAACTGCCACTTCCTTTTGCAACTTCCAGGGATGGCTTGTTCATTCTCCTAGTTCTACCATACTAAAATCTCCAGTGTCGATCTTGCAAATACGACTGAACGACGTAAATGTCCCAAACATAACAACCATTTATTTTCTATCCTCTAAACTCCAGTTTGCATGCCATCAGTCTCTCCTCATATTTATTTATTTATTTATTTTCGTGAGTTTAGTGAGAATTGAGTATGTTGCTAATTTTTGAGTCCCTGTTAAACTCGTGGGTGTAATCAAAATCGTGGACGGCATGATTTTGATTACATAGCATAACCTACCACTTACTTATTCAAGACTTGAAATTGCATTATAAACTATTTGAAACTCAGAATAAAAATTCCATATTACTGGACTATAATACTGCTATAAATTCTTTGAGAAATCTTGTTCAAGTGTTTTAACACGTTAAAGGTTAAAAGTGACATGAAATTAGTCTTAAAGAACTGCATATTATATCTCATAAAATCTTGTAAAAATGTTTTATGTACTGTATTAAAAAAAAAAAAAAAAACGAGTCAAGTATAGAAGGAGCATGAAACTAGTGCAAAAGCTGATATTTTACTAACATTATTTTTAACAACAAAAGCGTTGTTACTTCTGTTATGGTACATCTCTAATTTCAGAGAGGAATTTATATTCTTAACAATTAAAACAATGGATTTAGCCAAGCAACCAGCCAACTTTCTGTTTCATAAGTACATGTCCGACCACAGAAGCGAGAGCCGTGGCTGGCAGATTGCCAAGGGGAGAAAGGATTAAGGCGATGTTCGAATTCGTCACCAACACGTGAAACCACGTGTTTTATACGCAAAATTTCCTAACTGTTGTACAAGCAAAATAGTTGCCACTTTAAAAACTAGAATTTTCGTAAAAGAAAAGCTAATTTTCCGATGTGTAGTAATAAGCAATCATCCCACGAAACGCATTGGCTACACTATTATCGGAATGGATTCGCCTTCTTCTGCCATGCGCAGAAGTGTCGAGGGGAGTCTCGCATCTGTGGTCGCACGGTATTTAGCTCTCTTTATTTATATATTTTTTGCATATAAGATGTTTATTAGCAGCTTTCACTTTAATGGACAAAGCATTATAATAAAAATAGTCGAGGAATAAATAGAAGAAATCATTCGAATAACACGACATATAACGGGATTTGCAGTATTTTATTTTTATTTTATTTTCCTTGTCGCGTTTTTAACCCTGCCGTCCATTTTTTTCCAACTATGAGAATATAAATGGATTTTAAGCAATAATAAACAACTGTATTCTAGATATCGTCGAAATCGCTTGAATGACTTGTAGAAGTGTTTGAGAGACCTCACTCATCATTTTAGTCGGATCGGGCTGAATTTTTGAAGGGAACCCCAGTAACATAAGAGAAAACCCTATTGCAAAATTGGTTAAAATCGGATCAATGATTTCGATGAACTGATTTCGACCGTTCAGTATGAGTTCAGTGATTCGCAGAGGCGTGGGAAGTGTGTGCGGAGAAGAGAAAGGAAAAGAACCGATGCTTTTTGGCGTTTTCTTCCACTATTTTCAAGTAAGCAAACAGACAAACAAGTCAAGAACTTGACTTGTTTGTCTGTTTGCTTACTTGGGAAATGGAGTAAAACCAGGTTTAAAATAGCTTGGTATTTTTAACACACACACACACACACACACACACACACACACACACACACACACACACACACACACACACACACACACACACACACACACACACACACACACACATATATATATCTTTAGACTTGAAACAGAGTTCAAGTCTAAAGATAATACAACACCAGGGCAACTCATTGTAAAGGTGGGTAAAGCTCTGATCACTATTCTTAGTATTTTCCCATAATGTAAAGCACATCTCACTAGAAGATGTATACTGCAATGCATTATGAGAAAATACTAAGAATAGTGATCAGAGCTTTGCCCACCTTTACAACGAGTTGCCCTGGTGTTGTATCATCTTTAGACTTGAACTCTGTTTCAGGCGCAAACTTAATTGTTTGCATACTTGGGATTAGGAGTTAAAATAACCAAATTTATAAAATAACTTGGTTATCCTAATATACAATATCCCCAAGTTAAAAAATTTATTACATATATATATATATATATATATATAAATTTATTACATATATATATATATATATATATATATAATAAATTTTTTAACTTGGGGATATTGTATATTAGTTAAAAAATTTATTACATATATATATATATATATATATATATACAGTATATATATATGTAATAAATTTTTTAACTTGGGGATATTGTATATTAGGATAACCAAGTTATTTTAATGTTATTTTGGATCTAATAACCAAGTTATTAGATCCAAAACTCCCTAAATGGGAGAGGCCTTTACCCTGCAGTGGATAGAAACATAGGCTGCTGATCATCATTATCATATATATATAACATGTTAAAGGAAACTGAAGATGTGACTCGCTGTAAAACAATTGACAATTGACAATTGACATTTATGTCTTTAAGGGTGAAGCAAGATGCTTTTCATATTCCCCGCTATCTGTCGTGGTTACAGTGAGGGTAAAATTTACGAGCAGTTTGCTCGCCCTGAATGGGCATGGAGATTATGCATCGTTATAGGAGGCTTTCACACTGCCGTCTTTTTATACTAATACCATAGAAAGAGAAAGGGGGGAGGAAAAAAAAAGAAGAAGAAATTAAGATATTTTAATGACATTCACCTTAGATAATAATAAGTAATCGCTAGTAAAGCTATCGTTCTCTTCTCAGCCCAGATCCAAAATAAAAAATAAAATAAAATACTCGAAATTAAGCACTTCATTTCGAGTATTTTCAGTGTTTTATACGTTTCTTTACAGATCAGTCAGATTAAAATACGATTTTGATCTTTCGTTAATCTTGTTATAAAAGGAGTCCAGAGTAAGTACTAAGCAATTAACAGCCAACACACTGTAGAGGAAATGGCAAACGATATATCTATATTTATCGCTTTCTTGACCTGTGTCAAGTTCCAAAAGATGGCCAGCAGTCGAGAAATGCAACTAATACTCTCGTTTATTTTTAAATTGAAAACATTCAATTAAACATTCTACATTATATTTAATTATTTTCAAATTTATAATAATTAGATGAGCTTACCTTTTGATTTCTTGTATCACGAAAAGCACGTCGAAAGACTGAAATATTGATCAGACTGATAAAGTGTTTCAAATGGTTTTTTTTATGAAACTGTGTGCACATTATCCAATCACAGACGATTTCGTAAGCATAAGTGGGTAGTTGATTAAAAAGATATTTTCCTTTTCCTTGTTAATAATCATACTTCTTCCTTTATTATGGACGGACTTCTAGTCATGCGAAGAAATATTGCAATTAAACAAAGGAAGAGGGTGTAATCATAACTACTCCTATTTCTTGTTACATAATAGAAACATCCAACTTACAAAAAAAAAAAAAATGTGAGTGATAAATTTTAGATAAATCCAATAATAGTAAAAATTATTATTATTTTTCAGTACACACACACATTAGCTGATTTATATATATATATATATATATATATATATATATATATATATATATATATATATATATATATATATATATATATATATATATATATATATATATATATATATATATATATAAATCAGCTAATGCCATTTATTTCCATATATTTTAACCCTAACTTTTGGAGACTGAGTGGGCAGTTCAATCTCCACTGGTAGCCAATCAGAAATAGCTGGCCCAAGGCTGTCACTAATTTAAGCAGCCTGCAGTGAAAAGATGGTTCAACAAGTGCCGCAATCTCGTGGACCCTGACCCGAAAAATATTTTTAATGTCTGAAACAGCGTGTTCTAAGGTCGATTTTCTTCAGTTTGCAGGACGAAAAAACTCGAGATTCCGGAGAAAAAAACACGTGCTTTTTCTCTGGAGTCTGTTTTTTCTCCAGAAAAAAAAAAAGCGCTTTTTTTTTTCTCTGGAGAAAAAACACGCTTGCGTGAACTAATTCTGGAACCGGTCAAAAAAAGGTTTAGAAATAATTTCTCTAGTCGGCGACCAGACTTGAATTTAAGGCTAATCCAGGGCGGCCGCCGAAAATGACTGACAGGGACAGGAGAGGGTGGCATGTAAAAACCGCTTACAATCGGCACAGATAATCCGTCATCAGTTTCAGGGCTCCAGTATAAATTGGAGAAACATGATGCTCCCAAGTCAGTGAAACAAACTTGGGAGCATCATGTTTCTCCAATTCATACCGGTTGCAAACACGTGACTCGTTACATTACACTATATTATGCATTCAGTAAAATGATAAATGATTCCCATCCCTAGAATCCATTGTACATTCCTCGTTTTTTTTTTTTTTTTTTTTTGCTTGCACCAACAATGGATAAAATTAGAATAAAACAGAGATTGCATTGGCAAAACTCTCCCATTCTCAAAGACGATGTCGAAATCATGTGATGCATTTATTAAATGCTAAAAACAAATAAAAGCAAAACCACTCTTAATTTTCAGTAATACCACAATCTTTTGTATAGAATTGATTAGGCTGGTTATAAAATGATTAAGATGTTATTATGCGATTAATATTACTTGCAGATAAATGTTTCAATACACATAATAATTTGTCTTTCTTCTGTCAGTCAAAATTAGTAAAGCATTGACCTATATGCGATATATTTTTGTGCCGTGTACGGAATTTGCTTAAAGTTAAAATTTGCTATTGAGTATAATTTCCTTCAATAGAAGTGAATATGGAGATTCCACCTTAAGTTAACTTTTTGTATTATTGTCTGCTTTATACATATGCCAACTACTGAATTAGAAACCTTTATGCAGATATACTATGTGACGTTTACGTATATATGCAGCGTATACCCAAACTGCTTGATATCGTCCGTCACCACTTGGTCCATAGTCGTCGATAGTGTTGATCACAATGGGGGGGGAAAAAGGATCTTTCGCAGTTCAGTGAAGGGTTACTGTGGGCTGACAGGAGTGGCGATTTTGAAAATAGCAGAGCTGACTTGCTTCTCAAAAGGTGAGATATCTGGGGGGGGGGGGTTAATCAGTGGAAAAATAACCTAGATTGCTCTAAGAGGCATAACTGTGGTCCAAAGACACTGTCAGGAACAAGATCCCTATCGTCTAAGAAGACTTGTAGGGACAAATACAGCAGAACTTCCAGTCTGCAGCAATTGACTGAAACATTTAATGAAGGCTGTTCCAGGCCCATATCTCACCCAACTATGCGCACGGAATTGAAGAGGATCAGTAGTGGCAGTCGCATGCCTATATGTAAAACCACTGATTTTTGCGAAGTTTCTAATTCAGTTTACTGGTATGTGTACAGTATGGGAGAGTCTCATATCAATTAGTTAAAAATGATTATATCATCATCACATTCCTGACATAAACCATCATGGGGTGTATAGGATCTTATATAGCACTTCATGAAGATGTAGTACTATCATCAAATTTCAGACATGCACTCTCGAGGGGGTATACAGGATATGATAGACTACATGAAAAACTGACATCATTATTAACTTCATCTACAATTTTCCTCCAAATCAATCTGTTATCTGTCAAGACTCCAACATTATCAGATATTATATTTCTATCTTCTAATCCACTTTTTACAGGCCTATATCTTGTATCAATCCACCTATATCTTGGTCTTCCTCTGGATCTGGATTATTTTCCTGCAAACCTGGCAGAGAACACTTGTTTTGCTAATCTTTCTTCTCATATTCTGTTTCAGTGACCATACCACCTGAGATTGGCTCTGTTAACGCATTCCTGGATGCTAACAATGTCAAGTTCTTTCCTCGTTTATAATATATATAACATCCTCGTTTTTAATATGATATTGCCATCTGTTCACGCCACTAATTTTTCTGAGGACTGCTATATCTGTGGTCTCTAGTGTTTGGTCAAGTGTTTTCTTTCTAACCCAGCTCTCAGATCCATAAGTTAACATTAGCTTGAACACTGTCTTGTATACAGCAAATTTTTTTGAGTAATTTCTCTCTGATTCCATATAAATGAATTCAGTTGGCTTTGTTGATTCTGTTGTCTATTTCCATATTTAATTTACCAAAAAAAATGTGCCTAGGTAGCTGAAATGTTTTACTTCTTCCATAGGTTCTCCATTCACAATGCAGCTGATGTTTTCAATGCTTCTGCCTATTTTCACTGTCTTTGTGTTGTTATTGCTGACCTTAAAGCATATCTATTACAACAGTTGTTCAATTTAGTGAATAAATGTTAAGATTCATGGAATCTTACAGACTTGTACCACATTTATTTAGAAGTATAACATCCTCCGCATAAAATAAAAATCTGAGATTAACATCTCCAATTTTGATATCAGATTATAACTTACAACTGAAATAAAGACTAAGTATTGCTTGATATAATGCCCCATTGACACCATATAACTGCAGCGTATTGAATAGCTTCTCTCTTGGCACTTTGTCATATGCTTTTTCCAGATCTACAAAACTTAAATACAGATCTTTGTTATATTTTCATGATTTCTCAACTATTTGTCGTAAAGTGAAAATCCGATCCTGACAACCTCTATTTGGCCCGAATCCAGCTTTTTCTTTATCAAGTTCCCCTTCCACAATCCTTCTCAACCGTTTCTCAAGTATACTTGCATACACCGTACCAGGAACGCTCAGTAGGGAAATACCTTGTAATTCTAACAATCAGTTTTATTTCCCTTTTTATATATGGGTACTATGAGAGCTTTACTCCAATCATCTGGAATTCGTCCTTCTGTCCAGGCCCTCTGAACTATGCAGTGTAGCCACTGTAAAACTTTTATACCTCCATACTTGAGCTTTTCTGGTCTAATATAATCTACTCCAGCTGCCTTTCCACATATCAGGGTTTCGATAGCTTTTTCTACTTCAAGTATCGATATGTATCCCTGATTGCATGACTGTTGAGTATTTTATCACTGTGCTGTCATTTAGCAAGTTTCGAAGTAATTACTCTATACATCAAGGATATCTTTTTCTCTAGTTTTTCATGTCACCTTTATCATCTCTAATTCCTTTTACAGCACTCTTTCCTCCATTTCGGAGCTTTTTCAACAGCATCAAGAATATATTGCCACCTTTTTTATATTTATTTTCTATGTTCTTACAAAGTCTTTCTATTACTTAAATAAGTGAAATGGATATTAACTCTGGTCACCTTACCTTAAGAAACTGTCATTGTTTCTACATTCGACTTTGAAATAATGTTGGATTTAATACTCACTGACTTATATAATTTTACATTGCCAAACTGAAGCCTTTTGGCGCTTTATGTTACTAATCTTCCCATGATTTTTGTTTAGCGAGTTTTACACATTGTTTAGCTTTCTTACATTTGTCTCTGTATTCTGTAATAGCACAAGCTGACTTATTCGCCAGGAATTTTCGATATGCTTTCTTCTTTTCCTTCACTGCCTCTTTAACCTCCTGTGTCCGCCATGGAGATCTGATATTTCTGTCCTTGTAGACAACCTCACCACATGCCTCTCTGGATGAATCAGTCAATGTTTTCTTCAGGATTTGCCACTGAATCTCCAATGGTTGGTTCCTGTTCTCAAAGCTTTCATTTTTTTTTTTTGAATAATATTTATTTTAGTCTACAGTTCACATCTGAGAGCTGTTAAACTTTTTATTTTTCAAGTTTTATTCGCTTTAAAACATTCTTACATGTTATTCTTTTCAATATGAAATTCAATTTTATTCTGCTCAGGATTAAATGGTGATCACTTCCAATTTAAAATCCTCTGTACACTCTGGTGTCTTGCACCAGTGAGAAAACATCACTACCAACAATAAGATGGTCATGAGACTTTTCTTATTCCTTGCCTCTTCTCTCCATGTGAATTTGTGCACATTTTTATGTTGGAACATGGTGTTAGGAATACCCAGTCAATGTCCTGAGCAGAAATCCAATAGGTATTTGCCATTATTATTAGCTTTGTTCTTTTCTGCAAATGTTCCAAAATATTTTTGTATGTCTGACAATCATTTCCTACTCTGCTATTTAGATCCCCAGAAAGGCCCAACTTTTTCATTTTTCATTGTGTCAGAGTTGCTTTCTCTAAAGCCTCAAAATATTCTCCGCTTCTAACTTAGTAAAACCTTCTCACGGACGGTACAAATAAGTCCCATTGTCCAGTTCCCCATTCTGATATATGCACACATCACTCTACTTGATACTGCCTTCCATTCAAGAAGATTATCCTCGTATTTAGTGTTGAATACTATAGCTACTCCTTCTTTTCCTTGATTTTCATTGCTTGAATATAACATTTTGTATTTATTGTTCAGAAAGATCTCACCAGTTTTTGTCTTTTTTGTTTCAGTCACCCCTATTAAGTCTATCTGGTACTTATCCAATTCCTCAGCTAGCTCCATTTCTTTGCCATTCAGGCTTCTTATGTTGATAGTGCCGATCATGAACTCTAGTGATGTTCAGTTGGGATGTGTTTCAGCATTTGTTCCGGTAGGAGTCCAAAGACTCATCCAGGGATGGCACCTACTCTACACCTCTTCATTCTACCACTCAATCCACTAACTACAGCAAACCGCATCATCTACACAACGCCATCTACTGCCCACTACCACACTAGTATTTTCACAGACAATCACAAATGCCCGTGCCATTGGCGGGATTCGAATCCGCAGCCTTTTGGCTAGAGAGTGGATGCTTCTTTTCAAAATGGTAAAGATAAATTACTATTTTGGTAATCTTTAAGACCAATATACTTCTATATACGTTATCACGTAAACACAATAAACGATATTTTATTTAGAAATATTTCAGCTTGAAACTGACAAGTATGAAGTTGAACAAGGTAAAATGTTAACGATGGATCATTTCAAACGATATTAGCGCCGCGTGAATACCTGATGTGACTACATAGAGATACGAATATAATGCTTAAAAATGTGAATGTTTCTTCTTCAATTCAGATAAAGTTGTCGTTCTGTGGAAAAACGAATATAAGGGGCCTCGACTTTACATCGCTTATAAACCAGAGAAGTCCAGCTTCTGATCCTGACACCCATATAGGTTGTCAGGATCAGAACATAGAATGGATACCGAATAGAATCTTCTGGTTACTTCATCAATGTCGCTTTAAATACGATCATTTATTTAACGAAAGTGCCAAAGCGTTATTAAACAACTTGAACTTAATTCGAAACGATTGAGACTCTCCCATATAGCATATGGGAGAGTCTCAATTCTCCTTGTCACCAGGGCCGGATTTAGACTTGCTGAGACGCTCGCTATACAAAACCCAGAGGCCCTCTACTGTTTTAAATTACATCAGCTGGTCTCAGAAAAATTTAAAATATATACGCCTTTTTAATATATGAAAATATATTGTCTTTTAATTTTTATTAAAAAAATAATAAAGTAAGCGTTTACGAAATCACAGAAATAATTATATAATTAAAAGGTTTTAAAAACGACAAATAAGGCTCAAAAAAAAAAAGAAGAAGAAGAAAAAGAAGACAAAATATCTCAATCACTTTTACAATGCGCCAAAATTATTTTAATGTTATATTTTGTATATTTAAAATTATTTAGAAATTATCATCGTGATATGTCTGACTTCATTTGAGTGATTTTTCTACGAATTTTTTTTTTTATCAATTTTTATTTATTTTGTTTTTTTATTTGAGGCCCCTGCAGATTGCGAGGCCCTGAGTTGTAACTTTTTTAGCTTATACGTAAATCCGGCACTGCTTGTCACCACAATTTTTTTTTAAATTTTAATTATTATAATTATTATTATTTATTATTTTTAAGTATATTCGTATCTCTAGGTTTTCACATTATTTGGTAGCGCGAAGTTAGTATCGTTTGGAAAAATCCTTTATTAGCATTCTAATTTGTTTTACCGTTCCTACACTATGGATAAATTGTTAATTTCAAGTCAAAATATTTCTAAATAAAATGTTATTATTGTTTCTTGTGTTTATATTAAAAGTATATTAATTACGACGCAAAATGCTTCTGAAAATATATGTCATTTTGTTCTGACACAGTATTATGGGGTAGCTGTAGTATGGATAAATGAGCATCTTATTGTTCATTCGTTTCCGCCTGGTTTAACGCTGCATTTGGTATTTCTTTGGTCAATTGAGTTTTAGTTTAATATTTCAATACGTCAACTTCTTGTTGTTGCTTGATTCAGTGTATTCTCTAATATTTTTCCTGTCTTGCACAATGTAAAACCTCGGTTCCTGAGAAGGAAAACTTTTGTATTCCATGTCATATAAGACGGACATACTCACCTTCAATTGAAATGCTACTGATAATTGAGTATTTTAAATATATTTATGTGAAATTAGATGCACTCTTGTTCAATCACAAACGACTTAATCAACAGAAGTGCACACTCACTCATCTGTTAGAAAAGGATATTTTCCTTGTTCGTGATCATACTTCCTCCTATTGACGTCTTATTCATATGAAGAAGTATTACAAATAAATCTAGGAACAAGTGCAATCATAAATGTTCCCTTCCTTAACAGATGCATTGAAAGATATTAAAAAAAAACATCGCTTTAAAAGCAAGTTATTAAAGCTGTTAATGTTTGGTCAGGAAAAATTCGACCAGAATTCAAAATTTCAAGTTATTCTATGAAAAAAATTAGCATATGATGAACGTCTTTAAACTTCAGAAAATTTCATTCTGAAATTGGCTTGCTCCTTAAACAAATAATATAAACATTTAGTTTCATTAAATATGCTATTTTTTATTTTTTTAAAAAAAACTTACTTCCAATCGTAACGCATAGCTATAAATCATTTATTATTATTATTATTTGTTAAATCCAAATTTAAGCAATACATTTAAAAAAAGTACTGTACGTTATTTATTGGCAATACGTCTTGTGAAATTAATAACTAATGTCAAAATCTGATCATCATTTGACACTTAATTTTAATTCATCTCACTACCCCGCCCAGCTTTTTTTTTTTTTTTTTTGTGGCAATCACTATCACTTGTTTCTTGACTGCGTTTTCTAACATAACAAGTTTCTTTTACGATTTATGATAAGGTTGCTGATTTTTATTTTATTTTATTTTATTTATTTATTTATTTATTATTTTAAGGAGTTTGCCAATAAATGTATAGAAACATAACACGAGTCTCCTTAAAAGATATTGAGTATCTTTATTCTTTCGACATTTGTGCTAAACTGCCAATATTTTTTTCTACAATCTTGTTTTCTGCCTTCCATTGCTGCTTTTTCATATATTTGCCCTATAGGCAACACATAACAAGTTTAATTGTTGCAGATCCATGAACTAAAATGTTATGTATGTCATACCTGGGTACATATAATACTAAGGGTACAAATTTGATAAGAAGCTGCGCAGCTTGTTGTAAGAAATCGTCGAACCTTGCTTTATTTATTACATAATATGGCTTTTAAGATGATGCAAAATGTCATTTAATTCTCACTGATGTTCGTCAAGTGAGAGGATATTTTAGCATCCTTGAAAAAAGGAGGGGGGGGATCTTTTCATATTTGAAAAGGCCTTGGCTTTGGAATATCTATAGTTAATCCAATTGAGAAAAGCTGATTTTGTACTAAATTTTGTCTTCTTGTATTTTCTTTTTAGTTCATTTCGCAAATCTTTGCATTACAGATGCAGTGCACCATATTTGAAGTTTTGGAGAACACTACATAGCTATTTATTTATCATTATCAAAATTAATTTAAAATTCATACTTCAAGATTATTCACTTTAAACGATGGAGATGCCCCATTTATTCTTGGAAATAAGCCTTCTCGTTTCTTTATTATCTCAACGTTTTTCTCAATCGTTTGCATTCGCATTGGTCTACATAATCTTGTTGAAAAAAAAGGTGTAGGATTTTCCAAAAAGAACAATGTGTCTCGTTTTCTATTAAGAGAGGATACTGATGATGTAATAAACAAAGTCTTTCGCTTTCCTCGTTTATATTGGGAATGTTCCGAGTTCTGATTAGATGTCCCTTTTGTGAAGTAAAGTACAGCTGTACTCCTCTTCCATGAAGTTAAACAATTCTCAGGTAAGTGAACTTTAACAAAGACTGAAGGGATACGTCACACTTTCATAGTTTAGTTATCGATGCTCTTTGGTTGGAAAGACTTGGGTTCGAATCTTGTCTAGGACGGAAAGAACCATTAAAAGGATTTTTCCAAAAAAAAAAAAAAAAAAAAACAGCCGGTATCATACTGAGGTAGTTCTTTTTCTGGAAACACGGGTTTCTCATTCTGCAATTCAGAGACATAATATGATGACATATGACATGTCTTAGTTGCTTTGTCCATAATTCCAAACCGTCCACTCCACGCCGGATATGTGTTGCTTTCTTTGCTTTCAGAAGGAAGGAAAGAGATTATGGTCATGCTTGAGAGATAGTTTTTGCATTCTTAAATACTGATGCTATTTACTTAAATTTTGTTTCATAAAGAGAGAGACAGAAAGAGAGTCTCTTCGCTGGATACTTTAATTTGAATATTTTTTCTTTTTTTAATCTATTTATTTTTAAGTCACTGAGGAATTGCAATACAATTTTTTTAAAAAGATTAGCAGTTTCTTTGACACTTGAAAAAAAAAATGAGGAAAAAATGAACTCGTTGCTGTAGAATAAAGAAATTTTCCTGAAATTACGTCATGTAATTTTTTACTTCGCTTTCTATTATTTGATAAATAGGAGGTTTTTTTTTTTTTTACAGTTCGATCGCAATTTCGAATTCTATAAAAAATACGATTCTAACAACAGTAAGAAAATTAATTTCTTCTTCAAGCCACATTACACTTTTTTCAAAAAGTCATTAATTATCATGATTACTTTTCTTCCATTTTTGAAATTACTGGTCAATCCCTGTATACACACACACACACACACACACACACACACACACACACACACACACACACACACACACACACACACACACACACACACACACACACACACACACACACACACACACACACACTTGAATGTATTTACTTGAATGACTGTATTATACTTGAATATATATAGATATATATACTTGGAATACTTAGCATGATGCTATGCATTAAAGGCAAGGGCCACTACCCAGACCGCTTTCGACCTTTGTTCAGGTCTCGTCAGTGGGAGCCAGACCCAAAAAATGCCAAGGTTGAAGTAATGCAGAGCTTATAAATTTTATCTAAATAAGTTGCCACAAGGTGCTTTGACCTTATTAAATAAAAGTCTCAGGATGCCAGTAAAGGTTGGTCGATTGGTAGAGCCTCTGGCTCTACCAATGGCTCACGCAAAAAGTTAAGCAAGTTTGAGCGCAGTTAGTAGGTGGAGGGGATTCAATCGTTCGATGCTGTTGGCACACTCTCCCTCGATGAGTCTTTGGACTCCCTGGAGGTGTCAAATAATAATAATATAAGAGTAAGTTGTAGAAAGTTTTTTACTTTGGGTATATACTATGTTAAAGACACCAAGCAATTTTATAAGCTAGGTTAGGTTGTAATCCTTTTTCCCAAGTAAGCAAATTCTGCAGGTCATGTTTTATGTATTTTTTAGTTGGATTTTTGATTGTGTGTGGCATCGAGATATGTTAGGTAAAATTGTCACCTTGTCTAACCGGGTAGCCAGCATTCTCTCTGATCAATCCCTGCGTATCATGGTTGACAGATTCCTCTCTTAGCTTCGCCACAATGCAAGAATACTTCAAGGTTCTGTTCTATCTTCTTCTTCTTCTTTTTCTTTCGCTATGCCTTATCCCGTGTTAAACGGGGTCGGCGTTCCCATCTTTAATCTTCTTCTTCCAGATTCTCCGGTCCAGGGCATCTTCCCGACTCCATCCTTTCTCCCTAAGATCCTCTGCCACCTTATCCCTCCATCTGAGTTTGGGCCTGCCTTTTTTTCCTCCTTCCCTCCACCTCCATACGCTCCACTCGTTTACCAACATACTCCTCACTCCTTCTCTTTACATGATCGAATCACCTCAGCCTGCTTTCTTGTACCTTCTTACCGATCGGCCCCACCTTGACCGTCCCTCTGATGTAGTCATTCCTTATCCTGTCCTTGTTTGTCACACCACTCATCCATCTCAACATCCGCATCTTCGCCACCTCCATCTTCCTCTCCTGTGCCTTTGTTATATCTCCGCGCCATAGAGCATCGCCGGCCTCACCACCATCTTATGCAGCTTTCCTTTCATCTTACAACTCACTCTCTTGTCGCACAGGACCCTGCTCATCTTCCTCCAGCCGCATGTTATTCGGTGCTGTATTTCCTCATCCAGTTCACCATTCTTCCTCTCGATGACCGACCCGAGGTACTTGAATTTCTTACCTGAAGTTAGCCTTTCACCCTGGAGTCGTATGATCATATCCTCGTCACTCCCCGTCGATATATATTCGGTCTTTACCAGGTTAATTTTCATGCCTCTCTCCTCCAATACCTTTCTCCACTCTTCCAGGGTCTTTTCAAGCTTCTCTCGAGATGATTCGCAGAGAACAATATCATCGGCAAACATCATGCTCCATGGCGCCTCCTTGACGTCCTCCACTAGTACATCCATGACCAGATGAACAGAAACATGAACAGAAAGGTTCTGTTCTATCACTAATCCTTTATCTATCCCAATGGCTTTAACAGGCCTTTTAAGGCCCACAACCTTCCAAACATGCTTGGATTTCGTAATCGAAGTAAGAGGATAGGATGGTCTCCCCTATGCCAGTGAGTATTCCTGGCTGTATCTCTGTGTGTTCACGGGGCCGGTTTGCCTGCTTGCGGGATGAAAAACCCCAGATAAACCGGCAGAAAAAAACCATACTGTCCACGCCTAAGACCGGGCTAACTTGGCTATGGCTGAGGAAGATCCTTTAGGTCCTCACGCCATCGACGGGAATCGAACCTAGGACACTCCTTCCCCAGGCATATGGTTGCAAAGCCACTAGGTTAACCGCGCGGACCACTAATCCTTTATCCTATACATAAAACGACCACTTCTCAATTTCAACTAATCCTATTTTGGTTTGTTCATGATAGTACACTCTACTCACAAACCATGCAGTGTTCAAACATCCAAAGCTTTAAGATTTTTTAAATTTTAAAATGTTCTAAATCTTACGTTTAACTTGTTCTTTATAAATACTATTTCAAATTATAAACTATTCTTTATAATTTCTATAGCAAGCTCTCTGTGGAATGGAGCGACCTACGTTACATACTTTTTTTTTTCTTAATGTGCTTTAAGATCATCTGCAGCTTCCTTAAACGCTGATCTCCATACCATCCTTCAATGAGGAGAGGATAATTTGATCACCTTCAAAGCCACAACAAGACGGGCTTGCTTTTCCCTCTTAAAATGATTCTCAGCTTACCCTCCCTCACCCCCCTCAGTAATACACAAATCACCTGACCGGATTATATTATATTATATTATATTCTCTCTCTCTCTCTCCGAACTGACATTTCCTTCCAGTCTCTTTTGAAGTAAACACATCAAATCAAGCTTTTTCAGCCACCTAAAAGCGTTTCCAATATGCTATTTTTCACCCACACAGTTAGTAGCCTATACAAATTCCAAGTCCGCTCATCCATACTGTTCACATGTTTGGAATTGTGAACCTAAAACCTCCCTAAAAACCTTCTCAACGTTGTCTGGAGGAGAGCTGTTCGGATTACAGACAATCCCTCCTTGTTAGTGCGGTACTGAACCAGCAACCATCATTCCTCTACCTTCTGTTGGGCTTGTTAAAACCAAAGTAACAACTGCGTGGCATTCTTTCACTGTTCAACAGAACACATAGAGCCTCTTCTCCTGTTCCTTTTTTATTCCAATCGCATCTCTTTCCTCCGGAATAGCCTTCCTCAAGAAGTGTTTCCAAACTACAACCTCCAACTCTTCAAGAAAAATGGCAATAAACTTCTTTATCTGTTGTATCCCGCACATTGCACTGATGTGCTATAGGTTCTTCTACTTCTCGTGTATGAGATCAGTATAAAAAATAAAATAAAATAACATGAGTCGTATAGGCTTCCATGGCCTGTGCTAAACAAAGGGCCACTTTTTTCCTTTAAGGCAATTTTTTTTTTAAAGTTTAAAATGTCGAAACTATGTTGACTAATTCACAGCAGAATCCTAAGACACTATTTGCGACGAGTTCCTGGATTTCTCCGTTACATTACAGAGAATGAGGAGGAAAAGAAAGAGAGAGAGAGAGGAAACCTCAGGCACGAAAGCCTTTCTTAAATTTGATGCTTCACCACTGACTTGCATATATGTAATTGTGTATAAGAGCTTCTGTCTCGTCAAGTGATTTCACTTTCCTCACGGTTTACCTCTCCCTAAACTTTGAAAACTGCCGCCAGATGGAGATATTTTCTAGGTGAGTGAGCATTACTCTAAAAATAAGCAGGATAGAGAAGAATGTTATGTTATTTTACGCTAGATGGCAGTGTAAGTGCTTATTTTAGATTATGAAATGCGGAAGTAAGAAACATATAAGTTGAGTCAGTTTTAAAGGAGGTTTTCTGAATAATTGTGAGAGTGAGCCTTCAATCAAAATTAGTGATTTAAGCCTTCTGCTAACAGTTTTTATTTTCTTCCTCATCGATTGCTTTCGCTTAGTCAATTTAAGTATCTTAAAATATCCTTTGTGCACGCTACACAGTCTGTGTCAACTTCGCCTGCTGGTATCTGTTTATAGATGCTACATTAAACTGCGTGAATTTCTGAATAAACTATTTAACAATGTTAAGATGGAGAAACCGTGATTGTGTCCACTCTCACATGCATATACCGTTGCAGCAAGTTTTTGTTGGATCCATAGGACATTTGAAAATTCTGACTACGAGATTATGCAATTAGTATTGCATAATGCGAAGCGCTGCTTATTGATTATTTCGAAATCAGTGACATTCCCACGTGTAAAGATACCAGTCAGCATTGTGTGTAGTTATGTTTTAATAGAGGGAGAGGCTGATTGTACTGACATTTACTTAGCTGTGAGGAAAGATCACGTAGTATTCCGTAAGCAGATAATACTGCATCTCATTAAATGAATTTTGCTCCTATGAAATGTACAATAAACAGAAGAATTGCTGTTACATCATTACTTCCCCCCCCCATTTTTTTCTTTTGTCCACTTTATTCACATTTGTGTTTTTCTCTTTATAAAAAAAAAAATATGCATACATTATTTAGATAATATTCATTAAACCTTATTATTTTAGGCATGTATAATATAAGTATAAAATCAGAGATTTAGTCGTTTAGCTGCTCCAAATATAGAAGAAACAAGATTATTTACAACTATGACAAAATTGTTCATCGAATAAAAAAAAAAAAAATAATAATAATAAAAAGAGTTCAAAATCAAGTATTTGTATTTCATAACTTGGCACTGTAGGCCATTACTATTTTGCCTGTACATAAATATGGTACTTACTAGTAATATTCTCTGAGAAGATGTGAACAAAATAAAATAAAATAGCTATAAGCGGTGTCATTGAGACTTTACAAAGAAAAACTGTTGGCTTTGGTATGACGTTTTCATGAAATTGACATGCAGTGACTGAGAATTTAGATAAAAGAATGAAAACATGACTCTCTCTGTGTATGTGTGTGTGTGTGTGTGTGTTTTACACACACACACACACATAGTCATGTCACTACTCATGCGTGCTAGTGAGATGACGTGGTCGTTTTCAGTTCTGTTATAACTAGACCGAATAAAGACGCGAAAGTAAACTTTAAAATGTAATAAGAATCTGATTCAGATCGAAGGGAAAAACTAGGGATGGTAGGGTGGCTCAACCACTACGTTACTGACATGAGTGTTTTTCTAGATTTCCATCTGTTTTGTACGTTAAAAGAACTTTTTGTGGAAAACGCTTTCATTAATATTGACAAAGTAAATATTGAAGTAAACCGAATTACACACTCAAATAATAATAATAATAAACTAGCCTCACAGCCTTCACTTCGGCAAAAATTACAACCAACATTTTTTATAGTTATAAATAATGTGCATATGATTATTAAAAATATAAATGAGAAAAAATGCTCTAAGAAATTATCTATGAGCGATGAAATGTTAAAGCCAACACTATGAGTGGATGTGGAAAGAAAAAGAGTAGGACAGCAAGTTCCTTTCAATGGGCACTTTCCAGCAATACGGAAAGACCAGATTAAAATCCGGTCTTGGATGCGAAGAACGTTAATAAGGATATTGCATGGAAATGAATTTCATTGCCCAATAGAGAGACCACTGTCATGCTCGTTGGAGTCCTGAAGCGGCTTCAAAAAGTCCCATGTTTGGTCTCTGGAGCGAGGTTTCCGTATTATGTAAAAATAAATAAAAATACAAAAAAAAAAAAAAAAAAACGAAAAATAATGAAAATAGAAAAAAATCCTTAACCATCTATAGTATATTAATAAAGGTTTACACCCTTTTGTGCGTACAGGTTATTTTTTCTTTAAAAAAATGCTGTTTCCCCTTTCCGGAAATTCGCCTTTTTATCTCTCGCACCTCCCCCAAAGTCGATTTTGTCTTTTTTTTTTTTTTTTACTTTAAATGAAAGATGAAATGCATATAGATTTTGCACAAAATTATAAAAGTTTCCAAAAATTTGATCCAAAAGTTGGGGTATGCTTAGGTTCGATGGGATGCATTTTTCTCAAAACACAATTTTGGATCGTAAGCCCCAATCATTTCAGCAGAATGAATCCTTCCAGCAGTTGAATGGAATGTGGGACTGAATCCTTCTACGGATCGTCCGAATCTACGTAGCTGTACATTTTTTTTTTAATGTTTGTTGTGAACGCGCGCGCGCGCGCGCCAACACTTTATTTTTTTAAAAAATTCGAAATAGAATTGTAAAACTTAGAAAGTGTCGCACTAGCAATTTATCTATTTTTATAACCTCAACAGAGCACATTTTATTGTTTTCTCTGCCTTTTATTTTATATTTTACCTCGGAAAGAACGTGTCCATCACTAGTTTTTTTTTCCAGTTTTAGCCTCGGATCATCATTAGTTCGTTGCACTTTTTACAATGGTATCAACTCTTAGTTTCCGATAAATAAACTAACGAAAATCGTTATTCTATTTCAGTATATGGCTTTAGATTCATTCTAGCTTACGAAGCAGATATAAAATATATAACTGTTGGGAGCATTGTACTCTGTGAGAGTCATAGTTACAGGCGCGTACACACATATGGAAAAATTACATCAATTTATGGTCTTCAAATAACACAATATGGTCTTCAAGTTTTCCTTCCGATTTTATTTTTATTTTAGTTATTTATTTTTAATCCCGTACTGGAGAGGTGAAAGAATCTAGAGCACATCGGCACTAGATGTGCGTGGGATGCAGGTGAGGACTGAGAAAGAAGAAATCTCTTGACATTTTTCTTGAAGAGTTGGAGGTTGTAGTTGTTGGGGGAAAATCTTTCATGAGGAAAATGATTCCAGAGGACAAACTAAAGAGAAAGCAGGTTTGACGTGTTTGTAGTTGTGATGAAACTGGATATGGCAGTTGCTGCTATTGTTCTTGAGTAACAGAATGGATAAAATGATGTTTGTCAGTTCAGTGAAGTAGTATAGATGGAAGTCTCCTGTAGAAAAGATACTGAGTGCTAAAACAGCGTCTGTGAGACAAAATAAAGCTTGAGGAAAGCATCATTTATAAACCAAACTACTCTCTTCCGGATAGCATCGAGAATTTTTAGAGGTTTTAGACGCACCATCCACAAAATGTGAACAGTATGCTAAGGATGGGCGAATTTGGAATTTGTATAGTAAGTACTCGTAGAGTGGGAAAGAATGCCTAGTGTTTTAGAGGCTGTTGAGGCAATTGATATGATATGCGTTCTGGGAGATGCTAGAGTTTTTTATATTTTTTAACGATGACTCCACACATGTGTGGGCAAGTGATTAAGGAGTAAAAGGTAACCATGTAAAATGTAAATGTAAAATGTTGATATGTTAAAAGTTGTACGGAGTGTTCGGAGCTTGACAGTGTACGGGTGTTAGCCAGTGGCCACTCTAGTTCTTACATGGTTGGAAGAAAGTGGAGGAATAGTAGCAACCGATTCAGAGGAAATACTCGTGGAAGTACCTATAGAAGAAGCACAGCGCTGAAACACAGCGAATGTGATAAAATGACTGAAGGGAGTCTGTGAGGGAAGGGTCGTCTATTAAGTGGATTGCCCTCTTCTGAATATCACAAGAATTCTTAAAGGAGTCTTGAGCTTCACCCCATATGTAGGAATAGTACTCCAAGGTCTGTCTAATCTGAGACTTATAAAGTGTTAGGTGTTGAGAGGAGGAGAAGTAATGTTTAGAACGGAAAATAACACCAAGTTTTTTAAACGCTAGGGAGACTATGTAAGAAATATGTTTGTGGCAGGATAAACTTGATGTGACAGTCAACCCAAGAAGAGAAAGTTGATCTTAAAACTGGAGCATTATAAAAAATGAGAGAGGATGAGGTAGGATTTCTCTTGCTTGTAATAAGACAGGCTTGAGGGTTTTTTTGGCATTGGAATTTACTAAATCGTCGTTACCCCATTTAAGGATGGTGAGGAGGTCACTGATTATGGAAGATCTTGAGGCATCTAACATGATGGTACTGCAGGTGTTATCGAAAGAGGAAGAGGAATGAAGAGTGCTGTCATCGGCGAAGCTGTGAATAGGATTTAAAGTTAGGGGAAGGAGATCATTGATGTAAAGGAGGAAGATCGTTGGTGAGAGCACAGAACTCTGAGGGACTCCAACATTTATGGGGAAATCTGATGAAAGGAAGTCATCCACCATGCCACACAATGAACGACCAGTGACGAAGCCGGCAATCCAATCACAGAGTGTAAGCGGGAGGCCATAAAGTGGCAGTTTGCTTAGGAGACCTCGGTATCAGATACGATCAAATGCCTTTGAAATATCGATAGCAATAATATGAGTTTCTCGAAATCTTTCCATGGCCTGTGTCCAAAGTTCGGGAGAGCTAGGAGGTCGGCTGTAGAACGAGAATGGCGGAATCCATATTGGTAATTGTTAATTAACTGTTGAGTCTCCATGTAATGAAGAATTTTGTTTTTGATAACCTTCTCCATCGCTTCTGAAAGTATTGAGGAAGTAAGAGCAATGAGTCGATAGTCAGATGGCTGACTTTTGCCTCCCTCTTTGGGTATAGGCTGAATGTAGGCTTGTTGTTGGATAGGTGCCAGTAGAATATGAAAGTTTATATAGGCGATACAGGATGAATGTCAATTTAGGAGCACAAGTCTTAAATATAACTGGAGGAATACCATCTGGACCAGGAGTTTTATTAGTATCAAGATTATGAGGGTTTTCCTGATCTCGTTTTTGCGAAAATTCAGAGAAATATAAGTCCAAGGGGAGATATCTGACTCTATCTGGCGATTTATGTATTACTGATGGTAAGGGAAGTGAGCTGAGAAACCTTTTGCGAGAGACAAAAGGTAAGACTGCATTTTGGTGGCATTGAAAACGAACAGGTTATTCTAGCCCCGTTAAAGGATATTTTGGATATTGGTTGCAGATGATCTTGAAACTTGGGATATCTGAGAAAAACTGAGTGATAGGCCAAGTGAAAAGCGTTTCCGCTCTTCAACTAACAGAGCTCAGGTTCCAAATCTACAAATTATTATTATTATTATTATTATTATTATTATTATTATTATTACTACGGGCTACTCCAGGAGTCCTTAGACTCATCGAGGGAGGCCCTACATGTACAAATGGCATGGATGTTTGTGAATATCTTTAAGAGGGAAAATAATACTATCCGGTTTATTGGTTGCTTGAAGTGGCTTAAAATGTTCCAAGATTAGAGCAGGTTTCTGGATTGTAGAAAAACTAAATGAAAAAATAATTAAAGAAAGAAACACTTCGCCCATCCACGGTATTAATGTGTTTTAGGTTTACAATCTTTCGTGGACGAAAGTCATTAAAAAAGTCGCCTAACAGCCAACGTTTACATGAATCAGATTAGAAAACACGGGAGTATAAAATGTAAAATATAAATTTATGAGTTCGTTTAAGTCGTTGTAGTCCAACTATAAAATTCCTGGGGCCGAGGTTACTAACATTAGTTTCAATTTTTATCAAACTGTTTGATTAACACAATCGACAATGACCTTTAGTTGGAAAGATACGAGAGATCAAATCCCAATTAAAACACAAAGAATCATTTTAAGATTCTGCGGGTGAGTTAGTTGATCTCATACGGGAAGAAAGGGTTTTGTTCTTCCAGAAACGGAGTTTTTCGTCTCGCTGAACATGCAGACCGGTCAGAGCACATGCAATTCACAGACAAACTGTATTCAATAGGCATAATTAGCCTAACCACCTTATCGTAATATTAGATTACACCCGGCAGAGTGTGGACTTTAAAGATCTGCAAGTGCCACTGATGAGTGAATTGAAAAGCTAGACAGTATCAACTGTGTTTAAAATTCATTTCGAAGAAAGGATTTTCTGATGTGAGCTAAGCCTCCCAGCAGTCTAAAAGGTCCAGCACCGGTTAACCAAACACATAGTTCCCTTGTGGACGTTTTGTACATAAAGACAGATAAGGAGTGTAGCCTGCAGAATTTTAAAAAATAGAAGGAAGAGAGGAAGTAAACTAATAAGAAATTATTAAAGTATATATACAAGTGAAATTTTAGCAATACTCGGGATTATCCCTGGAAGCTGACTAGCTGAGTAAGAGTATAGGCTTAGTACGGGTTCTTTTAATTGGGGGGGGGGGGGGGAGTAGCAAGTGAATGGAACAAGCTGCCAGTGAACATTGTGACTGCGTCTTCGATGACTGTTTTAAAGAGGGTACCAAGGAATTCTAGGACTCCATCGATGAGTCCCTGACTTCATAGAGATGCTTATATAATAATAATAATAATAATAATACCAAAGTGTGCTTATAAAATAATAATAATAAACTAATAATAATGAAATAACTTTCCAATACAATGGATTACTTTTTTTTTTAAATTTTCTATTAATGGTTCATTGATGTGAAAAAAAAAATCATATTAATTAGCTTATATAAAGTAAGATGTCCTACAGTATCTGGAGAAGAGGCGGGGAGGGGATGGAAGAACTGACGCTCCTATAGAAACTGCGTGCTTCAAATTAAACCATAAGTATTTTTTTTTTTTTTTAAATGTGAATTCCACCTATAGAAAGTAAACCTGTAGCACATTCGTTACCATGGATGAGCTCAGGATTAGCTATAGAGGATTTACTAGTATTCTCAATTTTGGACTCTGGAAAGTGTACTGCCTTAGATTACTTTTAGAGAAAATTTTAAAGAAAAATCTTAGATTTAAAGAAACATAAGACCTTTGAACAGCTTCCTCTTCGATTTTCCCGAAATTTAACTTACTCACCTGTTTTCACTCCATTGGAATGCTACATCGCAGACCGGGACATCGATGTTTATCTAACAACATTGCTTCTGGTTTTATGAACTGTTCTTGATCACCATTGAATATATATATATATATATATATATATAGTAGAGGCGCCGCTCCCTGGCGCCTACGGCGCCCAATCCCCCGTGTCCGGACCGGTAGGCCAGTTCTCCTTGAATTCTGATAACTCGAAAGGGGGGTTCCTCCCCTCCGGCGCTCATCTCCCCCCCCCCGGAGTTCCGGACTGGTAGGCTGGTTCTCCCCTGAGTTTCAAAACGTTTCAAGTAACTTGAAAAAAACGCGACACAAAAACGTTACACAAAAAGGCTTATCATTTTATATATATAGGATAGATAGATAGATAGATTTACTTTTTTTTTTTTTTTTTGGAAAGGGAGTTTTTTAGAAAGGGAGACTCGAAAGGGGTGGAACCCCCTTTCGAGTCTTCAAAATTCGCTGTGTCACTTTTCACTTCAAATGCTGTTGTTTGCTCAGTGTGACTGATGCAAATCAAACTGCGGATGCTATCTGCACTTGTATTATTTTATTTTTTTCAGTCCTTATAGACTGGATTAGTTGTTCGTGAAGCATCAATGTGATAAAGCCATAAATAGGAATAAGGATAGGAATGGTACGTCGCATCTGTGATTCTCTGGGGTCATTCCGACATTTTCTCTACTTAAGAATGGCTTCCTGGTCCTTCAGGTTATTATTATTATTTTTTATTTATATTATAGATATATATATTTAAGCCATCAATGGTCTTAGAAATAATTTATAATGAGATTATAAATTAAATTTTTAATTCATAATCTCAAAATCATTTTAAAAACCAACAAGTAAGGTAATGATCACACAAACAATATTTTATTATAACATTTTATAATAAATTTTAATAATATTTTATTCGTTTCATTCTATCATCTGAAACTTTTCGAGAGTTGGTAGATAATATAAATAAAGAGTGTGTGTGTGTGTGTGTGTGTGTGTGTGTGTGTGTGTGTGTGTGTGTGTTGTGTGTGTGTGTGTGTGTGTTTCATTTTAAAATCGATTTTAGCCATTACTGTGCATTTTTTTCAGGGGTCAGTTGTGATGAGTGTATTGATGTATTTTTCCATCCACATATTGAATTCACGTGCATGTATGACATGCAATCTTCTTCCTCTGCACGGTTATCCTGCTTTCAATGCAGAGTCCGTGTTACGTTTTTGATGCGACCTTCGTTAGTACAAAGTATTTTGTATTATTATTATATTTGATTGTAGTTTCTATCCTACAGGAAAGAAAAAAATTACTCATTTGCTGAACTCTAATGGACTATGGAGTACATTTAACCTGTCATAGCATTAATTAGATTTATAAATAAATCAAGTTGCTTGGCCATAGGCGAATATGAGATGAGATAAAAACAGAAATAATGGCGAAATTGTTGATACCAGAGATTTGAAAAAAATAAATAAAATAAAAATAAAATAAATAAATAAATAAAAACTGGTTACGACAATAGGCTATCATACACACAGTCGAGATACGCAAGAATCTCCGTTTGTATAATAAACGTATATTAACGTTAGAAATGGTTTTCACATTAAGTATAATACAAACAATTTTCTTATCTAGCAGTCCTTGAAAAAGTTTTCGGAAGGCGGGATGAAAGGTGTAAAGTTTTATACAGTTTTATGCTGTAGTAAAAGAAGATAATATTGCCTATTGTCCAGAACAAAACCCTTGGGGGGAGGGGGGAGGTTAGGGGAGAATGAAAGAACAATAGTGAGGCATTGTTTATTCAGGTAGTTCTGTTTCCTTTCAACGTTGATTTACTGCTAAAAGATGCTGGCATTCAATGTGAACTGTTGTTTACCGATAGATTTATTGGGATCACAAAACGTTTATAATGAATAATAAAAGCTGTCGATCTAAATAACATGTTAAACAGAACTGAACATCTATTCTGAATTATTATGTACTAACCTTCGAGAAGGATTTGTTTATTATTTAATAATAATAAACATACAAATCCTTTTAATATAATTGCAGTATTTTCCATGAGATTTTACTTACCATGAGAGTTTCAGTTTGCAAGAAACATTTGTGGAACGGAGATGTCATTCCGATCTGCAAATACTTATTCTTGTCCAGAAAAGTTACAAACTATTTGCACATAATTCGAACAAAATCTATGCAAACTTCTGAGATTATTATATTAATTTCAGATCTTAAAGAACAGTTTGCATATGTTAGGGCTAAAGGAGCTCCACGTATTAGAGTATTTTATTTATTTAGAAATTTTAGTTTTACATATGCAAACTGTTGGCATTTGAAAATGTAGGCAGTATATACGGTGGGTAGTATATACTCTAACGCCCTATATTTCCAGGAGAGTACGTGGGGCTCCTTTAGCCCTAACTAACTTTTGAAAATCTGTAAGCAGTAGTCTCCACCTTTAGCCATCACTGATAATGAGCTTGCAGCTAACAATGAAATCAAGGGTTTCAGGGGAGATTATGGCAAACAAGTGTCCATCTCGTTTTATATATATATATATATATATATATATATATATATATATATTATATAGACTTGCAGGCAGGCGCAAACTTGACTGACTGACTTGTCTGTTTGCTTATTTTGGAAATGGAGTAAAAAACCAGGTTCATATTTAAAATAACTTGGTATCTTTAACATATATTATACCCAAGGTAAAAAACTTTCTACATCTATCTCTCATCCTGAGACTTTTATTTAATAAGGTCAAAGCACCTTATGGTAACTTGTGTTGGTAAAATATTTATAAGCTCTGTATTACTTCAAACTTAGTATTTCTTAGCCTGGCTCCCACTGATGATACCTCAATAAAAGTCGAAACCGGTGGAGGGCTATTATGAATTCGCTCTCTTAAGGTTTTTGCCTTAAGGAAGCAATTTGCGTCTCCGGGGAAAGTGTTCTCCGGCACAGCCCGGTGAGGGGGCTTTGTCGGTGAATGCTTTTCTTCGGAATATGAGCGGTTCTGCTCGGTGGTGGTGGTGGGTGGAAGGCCATCACTGAGTGAAGCCAACGCTGAGATGGACGGTCTTTCGCCCACAATTGAGTGCCTAAGTATCGTCCGAATTTTTAGAGACGGCTTTACTTATTCATAAGGTCGAAACCGGTCTGGGTAATGGCCCCTTAACTTTAATACATAGCATCATACATCTCCTCCAGGAGATGTGCTTTGCATTAAGGGTAAATATTAAGAATAGTGATCAGAGCTTATTCTACCTTTACCACGAGTTGCCTTGACTTGCACTACGTGCAGCGTCAGCTAGACTTGCAACACTTGCAGGCGCAAACTTGACTGACTTGTCTGTTTGCTTACTTGGGAAATGGAGTAAAAAACCAGGTTTATATTTAAAATAACTTGGTATCTTTAATATATATTATACCCAAGGTAAAAAACTTTCTATATATATATATATATATACTGGTCTCAGCCTCAGTTATTTGGCCCTAATTCCAGACCACTACTGGATTCTGTGCCGTGACAAGACTAACATTATTTTTTAAAAAACTCAGGTATTATTCCGTCATATTCCACATAAACTGTACAAGCGGCAGAGGATTTCAATATAGCTTTCTTTCTTGGAAGTTTCTGTACATATTTGGAAGAAATAGAATTAATTACAGTTGCGCTTACAGAAGGCAGTTTATCTAATCTAATTCCATTTCTAAGCCTTACTTGTTACAGCAAAGAAGTTACTTTCATCTTATATTCGTTCTTGTACAGTGACATGTAATGAATAATTCGTTATGTTGTATTTATTTTTATTACTAATTATAAATGGTAATTTCCATGTAAAACTGCAAAACCCGTACCATTCTAAGAATAGTCAAATACAGCACTTCATTTAGCTAACGAAAAAAAAAACAAAAACATTATTATTAATATTCATAAATACACTCTATTAAATTGAAGTCTGGCGCCACATAATAATTAAAATATGCAGAACTTTCCGTTTATGTTGCAGGTTTCAAATGCCCTTGAGACCTTCAAAAACTGTTACCTGTATGAGGCGTTCCAAAAGTAATGTCACCATTTCGATAGTATAGTTCCTCATCCAAAAAGAGATATATTAGATAGGTCACTTCAATGGTTATCGAAGAAATAGAAATTCAAGTTGTGGGACATCCTCCCTAAGATCCGAACTTGGCTGAATCAGACTTTCGATTATTTTTGAAATTTAGGAAATAACTAGAAGTTTAAAGTTAAGAGTGAGGAAATGGTTTCGTAAACAATCTGAAGAGTTTGACTATACACGGCTAAGCAGTGAAGAAAATATATTGAAAAGGGGTGTATGTGGGAAGAGTTAGGTTGATAAAAAGGTATATGACAACGACTGTTTTTGATTTTTATTTCACTAACATATTTCCTCTGGGCGGGGAGAAATCACAGTAAAGGCATGATTTTCGCAATGCCCCTTGTATTCTTTTATCTCTCTCCCTTTATATATTTGTTAGACATAATTTTGCGGATAAAAAAAAAAATATCACCTCAACAGTAATATCCACAAGTATTTGCAGTTTCTCCCGTCCCTGTTTTCGATTGGAATTTTTATGAGTAGAAGCTATACTCAACAATACTCAAAAGCCTAGGTTCTAGAATAAAGTTTTTCCCCCAGTTACTGATCAATATTTTTCAGAAAAAAAAATCGCGTGTCAAGCATCTTATGTTACGAATCATGGCTTAATTAATAAACTGCGATTAAATTAAAAACAATAATAAATAAAATAATAAGCACGAACAAAACAAAACAAAACATTATTTAGATGCTAAGCTGATTCACTGGTACGCACTCCCAAAGGATTACTGCTGGATGTACTTGGAGATTCCTTCGCCACTTTCTTCCTTCTTCACTCCAGCAAACAAATATCTGCGTCCGTTTTCTTGCATGAAACTTTGAAATTTCTTTTCAGAGTCTGTTTTGAGCAGATCGATGCCTTTCACTTGTATACTCGTCTCTTGGATTTCTTAGTAGTGTTTTAGGGTCTCGTAGTGTGGAAGTTTGTTATGATCCTTTTTTTTAAGTTATTTTGATGGTTCAGTTCCTTTATCCCTTTGCTGTTAACCAGGTACTTGACTTCCAAAGTATTCTCGGGAAAGTGGCTGCCTATATTGCGTACCAGAAAGAAAGTGCAAGTACGGTAATAAGAAGCGTCTCTCACTTCCTTTTTATGATTTCTGACAGTCATTTTTTCCCCCTCTTTAACCAAAACCTACTCTCTCTCTCTCTTTCTCTCTCTCTAAGGATCTCACAGTGAAAATTTACATTCAGTACCATAATTTCTTCTTCTCCTTTCACTGTGGTACCATTTTATGCCAAAGGGATACTTGCCACCAAGGTCAAGATTTGTTTTCAGTCAGTGGTTCGATTCAAAAGGAAAGAATAAACAAATTCTTATTGCCCAGGAAATGAAAAAAAGACGTACCTTGTTTTATACAATTCCTGGAGATAGTTCGACTAAATGCATACCAGTTAATTCTGATATTACTGAAGCATCAAAAATCCCGAAAAGCCGCTCTACACCACACGATCTGTCGTCTATATCAGCGCTTCTTAAACTTTTTCCACTCGCAACCCCAATTCACCCGACAAATTTTTACTCGACCCCGGGTATATACAGCGGCGTTGCTATAGCTTTTGCCGCCCCTCTCAATACACACCAAAAATACTACAAAAAAGTCAAAATGATAGGGTAAGGTTCAAAGTACCGTCCGGGACGGACTGCCCCCCTCCTCCTTCCCTAGCTACGCCACTAGGTATATAAAATAGGCATACAAATCAAACATTTACTGATAATAAATCATAAAAAAAAAATTATTTTAAAACAATTTTTTGGTATACATATAATTTTACCATTTACATAAAGAATTGCAAACAATAGCCTCGAATCTAAATTAATTTTTGGTCGTTGCACGTTCAGAAACCTTTTACTGTTGCCAAATTTTTCGCGACTCTTCTTCTCTACATAATCTACTAAGCACTAAACAGTAATTTTTCCCTGTTAACTGCATGTTCCTGGCCGGTTTGCTTAATATCTTTTATTCTACGAGTGCATTATATATATATTTCTCTATTTTGCATGTTTCAGCAAAATATTTTCACTTTTGAAAATATTTTGCTCTGTTCACATTCACATCGTATTCGTGTGTGTGTGTGTGTGTGTGTGTGTGTGTGTGTGTGTGTGTGTGTGTGTGTGTGTGTGTGTTCATTAATAATTTTTCTTTTAAAACGGCATCAGGTTTATGGAAGATATTTGTTTTCTCTCATAAAAACGTGATAAGAGACAACCATTTCTTCATGTTGTACTGAACCTTCTTTTCCATTTAATAAAAATGGGGGGGGGAGTAACTGAGACACTCAGAATTATTTTTACGCGATGCAGATCGACTATTCTTTAGACCACTGATTTTCCAGCAGGCTGATATAATCATATATCAATTATACTGCTAGGTAGAAAAATTAAGTTATAATGAGTTAACTTTGTGACAGCAGTCGGAATAACCTCTGTTTTTATTATATTATCGGAAGCATTGAGTGCCACGAAGCCAACAATGGGCGAAGAAAGCACGCTGTCACCACCGTGTCTAAAAAACAGGGATGTCACTCGCCTGCTGTCGACACCTTGCCAAGGCCACGTCAGTGGGTAGTCGTGGATTATGAGTCAGTGGATCTATGCGGATTAGTGCGAAAAAGACTAGATCGTTACTCGTGTTGGGTGCCCTTTTTCCTGAAGTGGGTCGGGTTCTATATGATCGCTTTCTTTTTTAATTAGCATTACTTCAAAAGTGATAAAAAAACGGGCAAATTTTAATTAAAACTGAAAATAATGCAACAGAAAATATTATCCCTGGATGCAAACGAAATGTCATTATTTTTCGCTGTTACATAGACAATTCTTTAGTAATTTTTAAGGTGCATAAAGATTGTATTTTCTAGAATGAGTGGAAATTATTAAATAGCCTGAAATTCTAGCATATTCGACATCTAGTGTACTATAAAACACAAAACTGTGTTCAGAACTTAATGGAATTACACATTACACAACTGTTTTCTCTCGAGTAGCAGAGGTTGTAGCCTCAACAAATAAAATCTCTTATTAAATTGCTTATTTTAACTGATTGTTTCTTTGCAACGATGCTTAAGGTGACTGACCAGGAATTTTCTTCATTTCCATGTCTCGTTTAATAAGACCATTGCTGTACTAAAGGATACTATTGCAACATGATTTGAAGAAAATGAAGTGGAAATACCTTTTTAACCTGCAATAAGGTATTTCCACTCCCTGTCTTAAAAACAATCAATACCTTCAAGACGAACGAAAACGTAGGTGAGCTAGACCATTCGCTCAATAACAGTACATGAACTGTCGACCATACTAAAGAATAAACTGTTTCAGAATACCCGAGTCACAGTATCAGAAATTGATGGTGAGTATGCTCGAAAGAGAAAAATGTGTTAAAACGAATTTCTTTATTGTAGAATTCCAAACAGAACCATATTATCATGTTTGATCTCTGAACTACGGTTTCTGAATTATATGGTTCTTAACCCGTTCACAGTTCCAATTTGCTATTCGATTGCAACTTTTCAGTGGTATTTCCATTAAAAAAAAAAACGAAAGGATTAAATATTAGTTAAATAATTCAATATGTTTGTTTTCCATCCGTGTTTCAGATGTTATGTGAGCTCATCTCTGACAGCCTCTAAGAACATTAATAATTGAAAGAAATAAAATTAAAGAACATTAGTAATTGAAATAACATTATAAATGAATAATTTTAAGTTTAAATATTTAAGTTTAGGTTATTTGGCATACAGCAGTTCTTTGTTTAATGAAGAATTGTAATTGGAGGAGCAAATGCAGTAGTGTTCATCTTTAGATCGCTGTAATATTAAACTGCCGGTCATTGCCGAAGCTTTGTTAAAACATCATCATAAACATAACGTAAATTAAAAATTTTGATTATATTATATGTGTGTATTATAGACTCATGAGCCAAAATATTGATTACCCAGTTTGTTTCTGGCCACAGTGTAGTCTACTGATGGTGTATGTTCGTATGGGGGGGGGGGTGCTTTCGAATATCACTGAGAAGAACATGGTCTTCTCAGTCCCACTGAACACACTTTAACCACGAATTCTTACATTGAGGAATTGTTTCGGACCGAATTTCTCATCGTGGTGATAATGTGTCCAGATGTATATCTGGATTATTTTAACAAAACCACTCCCAGTTATCACAAGGCTCGTGTGCCAGCATTTCCAAGAATACCGTGTGCTCTCCTAGCTACCAGATTCTCCTAATTTGAATAATGAGGAACAGAGAATCAGCTGGTTAACGCCAGTGCCTCAATCAGTCGCTGATCTCTAGGATGTTATTCTGTCTACTTGGTCCAGTACACTTCAGGATACCTTCCGTGGTCTAGTGCAACGCTTCTCAAACTGTGGGCCGCGGCCCCCTTGGGGGTCGTACGCTTTATTGCACGGCCCCCTCAACAAAACAAACTTAAAACAAATTCAAATTGCTTTAAGACTAAGTAGTTCTTTTTTTTTAATCTTAAAAGAAACGTATTTAATTTTTATTATTTATTATTTTATTTATTTTTTGTTCTTTTTTATATTTTAATGGAAAAAAAAAATCACACATTGGTGTTGGTACAGAAATTTTGCTTCTTGCGTATTTCGGCGATTAATGAATATTAGCAAACATATGCTTATTCATATGTTTCATTTCAAAGGTATTGATAAGAAACACAAAAAAAGATTACAAACGCAAAATCTTGAATATAAATTGTATTGAATATAAATACAATAAATATAATAATAATATATGTCTGTATTACGATTTTTGTTTTGATGGGGGGGGCAGTAAAATATTTTAATTTTTCCAAAGGGGGCCTCGGCATCCATAAGGTTGGGAAGCACTGCTAGTGGAATCAATGGCAAAACGGGTGCAACGTTTTATCTCGGCCAAAGGAGTTCCAACAGGCCACTAAGTAGGTGATCATCATCATCATCATCATAAAGTTCTGACTCATGGCTATGTAAATATAATACACATTTTCTATAACGATTAAAGAAGGAATGCAAAATAGCATATTCTAGTTATAATTAATAAGAGCAAAACTAGTTTCGTCATACTTCCGAGAACTTCATCAGGTGAATTAAAAAATAAAAAAAGTACAGAGACAAACAATAAACATTAGTAGTAAAATAACTGTCACTACATTAAAAATGAACCTCCGTAGGTCAGTCGATATAGACGAAGCCCTTTAGTCCCAAAGATTTGGGCTCAATTCCCTCAAAGGAACATTTATCTGGTCTCTTTCGACTAAAGGTGAGTTAGCCGCTCTCATACGGAGGTAGGACTTTTTGTCCCACCGGAAACTCGGATTTTTTGTCCCCCAGAACAGGAAAACCGGCCCCCTGAACACATTCATCTAATATGGCTAACCATCTTATCCTCCTTTACCTGAGACATGCTTATAAATAATAAATTACACTATAACCAGAGTAATTAACTTTAATGAAATGAAAGTACAGATATTTCGTACTGAAAATAACAGTACATCATCAGTGTGTAGAAACAAGCAATGAAAGGAACCGGATTACGAAGTATACATACAGCAGACGGTGGTTTACACTTTATAGTCCGGTTTCTTTCATTGCTTGTTTCTACATACTGATGATGTACTGTTATTTTCAGTACGAAATATCTATACTTTCATTTCATTAAAGTTAATTACTCTGGTTATCGTATAATTTATTATTTTTAATTACCTTATCCTCAAAGCGGCCGCGATATCAAATCGTAATAGGCCATAGGAGCGAAATGGGCCACTAGGCCTAATATACGTAAGAGGGAAAAGGAGGAGGACATTAAAAATATTGCTTTCATTTGAAGCTATCCCATTTCTATCGGTGTTGTTAAACTCGAGTGTGGGGAAGTCTAGCGTTCACTATACTTCCATAGTAGTTGAGTAACAATCCGAAAGGTTGTAACTGTGATTAATATTCAGACGAATAGGGCTGAGTATGATTTCTGTAGATTCTAATATATCCTCTCAATCTCATCAGAGCATCGGTATAAGATTTCTAAGTATCCCATTTAACTAAATGTCTGGCAGATTGGTTGCCGATGGGATGTGCAGTGGGATGTTTACATTTTTAGTGTGATTGTAATATCCTTTAATTACGGACAGACAGAAAAATCAGTACAACTTTATACGGAAGGGCGTTTAGAGATATCGCATATGAAAGATCCAGGCCTCCGCTCTGTTTAAAAAAATATTTCTTCATAGATTTAGGGAATTAAAATTCATGGCGCTCCGTTTTTTCGAGTATAGATAACTGATTAGCAAGGCTTATTTTTTAGAGAAGTTCCTAGATACACCACTACCAACCATATGCAGCAAGAAGATAGTACAAATTGGCTATTAAGTAATGTTAAACATACCTTTTAAGTCCTGTTTAGTTTTTAAAATCGTAAAATAATAAACTCAAAATTTTATAAGTTTACTAGTTTCTAGTACTTTCTCTGTCTCTCTCTCTCTATCTATCCATCTGTTAAAATTTATCTTTACATCGCATCTCGTATTCTCAAAGTTTTCCTAAGGTGTTAAAATTCATAGTTGCTCAATAATGTATCTGAAAAAGTCGACTACGAGATGTTGACCAAAGGTTCGGATAATTTGACCATAAAAAGAAAAAAATTACTTACCCTAACTCTCCTAGTTTCCACCGTCTTCTTCGAAGTATTCCCATTGGACATGTATCTCAGCGATTTTCCTTGATTCCATGCGTCCCTGGAAGTCCGCAAGTATGACCTGTGTTGAGTATACCTCCTGCGATTCTGCCAGGATTTCCTCAATCATGTCAAAATGCTCTTTCAGCAGCAGGATTTTCATCTTGGGGAACAAGAAAAAGTGGTATGGGACGATGTCAGGTGAATGGAGGGGGATGGGGAATGACATTTTGTTTTTGGAAGCCAGTTTTTACCATGTCTCATGCTCAAAACGTTCCACCAAAATGCGTTGAACAATCCTCATAAGACAGTTCTACGATCTCACAAACATTATGAATAGTTCTCAATGTTTTCCAGTGTTGTGCTTGTCGATAGTCGTCCAGAAGTGTTTGTAACACAAAACGTTTTGCTTTGACTCGTAGGATTATCACCAAACGATTCCTTAAGCAGTCGGTATAGACGAAACCCTTTGGTCAGAAAGACCTGGGTTCGATTCCTGTCCATGAATGAGGAACCTTTATCTGGTCTCTTTCGAAGAAAGGTGAGTTAGCTGGTCTCATAAGGAGGGAGGTTTCTTCACCCGGAAACTCGGGTTTTTCGTCTCCCCCAGAAGAGGCAAACCCTTCCCATGAACACACACACACACACACACACACACACACACACACACACACACACACACACACACACACACACACACACACACACACACACACACACACACACACACACACACTACAGTCAGGAACTTGGTCGTAAGTTGGTACTTACGACCAAGCCAAGCAATAGGCCTGATTTGTCAGCTATGCCGGACCCTAGCAGGTATAAAATTAGGGGCGGATTGAGATGTGCCGTACTTCCCTTATATACACCAAATAAATAAATAAAATCCGATCTTGCCGGCTGTTGGCATACAAAGACAGCGGTGGAAGGCCATACTACAACGGGTTAGCGTGCTCTGTTCCAATTCCCTGAACTTTTGGGTAACACCTCGAATAAATACACCAATATATTTACGTTGATAACCGCTTGCCAAAGCAATATCAGTATAAGGGGTATTCTGTTATTTTTGCGAGGATTAAGTCCAAATTTCCGAACGGTTTAAAAGATATACGTCTAAAAATTAAAATACAGAATTAAACACCATTAAAAAACTTCAAACCTTTTAGCAGTGGAGTTCAATGAGCTCTCCGTTTATTGCTCTGCACACTTGAAATAAGAAACTCCTGTCAGATGCTCTCACGTATTTTACGATGAGCTTTCCCAACAGCGTTTCGTATTCCTCAACAGTGACAGAACATAAACTTGATCCTCGATATTAAAGAGCAGGCAAACTCCGTGTTTAGGAATGCTATAACCTCTCTGTGGATATGTTAACGGTACATCCTTAATAGATACCATATAGTTTCTTTGATGTTTGCAAAATCTCCAACATGTCGAATAAATCACGCTCATTTCTTTTTGAATGAAGAATAGCCGATTTGCTATTCTATCAGAAGTCACAGCGCCATACATGTTTATCTCTGAGTATATCACTGATATGTTCATTAACGATGGCCTAAAACTCTCAATGGCATGAGAATTTTCATTTCTACATATTTGAATACTGCAACACAAGATAAATTTTGTCCTTTTCACTAAAATATTTTAGACGGATTGGTTTCCTCATATAAATAAATAGTTGATGAATGAGTAACGATCACAGACATGAGAGGTCTGGGAAAAATTAAGGGAGAAAGGATGGCATCAGTAACAGAATTATAAAGTATGCAGATTATTAAGGTGGAACTGAAGAATTTTAGCATTCGGGAACGTGAGTAAAGTTAACCTAAGACGATACGGTCACTTAAACAGAATGTAAGAGAAAAGGTTAGCAAAACAGGTGTTTGGTGCCGGAATAGCAGTAAAAAATCTCAAGGGACTATTTAGAAGATTCGGATTTATGGCTAAGTAACTAAGGCAGTTAGTCCAATTAACTGCGCATATTCTTCTGGGTTTGTTTGTTTTGAGAGATGAAAATATCTGTCTTCCACTTCCCTGTGAAACCAGATAACTCATCTCCAGTTGAAAAGCTCTTATAAAGTGAAATTCTTAGCGTTTCAGTGGTTTTAAACCACCCAGAAGGTTCACGCAGTTGTGTGCTGAGACAGTATAGCACCCAGAAATCAGTGGCTGTGATTGATTATTGTATCAACTAATCCAACTGAACGTTGTCATAAGTTGCTGTTTTTGTTTTCAGAGTTTCATCTGTTTTACGTGCGTGAAGTGTGAACTGATGTTCACGCACGTAAAACAGATGAAACTCAGAAAATAAAAACAGCAACTTATGACAAATGACAACGTTCAGTTGGATTGGTCGATATAATTTTCTATAAATAAGTTATAACTTTTTTTCCCCATATTTACAATGGGAAAGGGTGTTGACGATGTACTGAATGTCCCGTTTTCTGCCAGGTCTTTTTCGGATTGTATGGTTGTAGTCGAAAGAGGTAAGTAAGTCTCGTCCTCCTCTTCCAAATTTACTATTATATTTACACATTTTGAGTAATTCAAATATACAACCAAGTAAAGCATTTTCCTTCATTATTGTTTTCTAATAATATATCTTAAAACAAACACATTGTTCCCCACTCTACGCAGATTTGGTTACAATTAATTGACAAATAAAAGTATTCAAAGTTATTCTACAATTAATTGCATTGGACCAATTAATATGAGCGCTGATGCGCTATGCACTCTTAAAATATTTATAGATCAATAAAAATGCAACCATACGGTCAAACTGACGAGAATTTTGTATCATGGGTTGCAATGGCCGCACGACATCACACCCAACGAAATGGGCACGCGACGCCACTGAAATACGGCGTCACATACTGCGATGAAGCAGCTGCTATATAGAAATATCACCTAAGTAACTATTGTAAAAAAAAAAAAAAAAAAGTCCATATAATTTTATACATAATATAAGAATAAGAAATAGCGCGGAAGACTATGAAGAGTGGGTTTTTGAAATTTCAAATAATTTCTTGAAGCATGTTTTTTATTTATGTAACATTACAAGATACCTTTTTCTGTGATGCTGCAAAATTTTTCTCACATAACGATTATTTGGCCGAATAATAATGAAGTTATGGTAATGTATTTCATTATCATAACAACTCTTTCTCGGGGCTGCCTTGTCATCTTTTCTATACGTAGCATCTACGGAATTCGTGTTAAGGTAAATGTAAGTATACAAAAATTATTACACCATCATTATTATTATATTAATAATTAGATATGATTAATATAATAAAATTATTACTGCTATTATACGTTTAAAAAAGGTTTCAGTTTTCAACATATTATTTTACGTTAATAAAAATCAGTTAATTATACTAACGCCCTCTATAACAATAAATTCCGAGTTTATTTGCTAATAGCATATCACCACGGTTTGGAAGCATTCACTGTGTATTGATACGCTGTCAAAATTCCCTGAGTGTCGACGGGGGTATCTAGAAATTTCACACGCTGAATCCCACCCATTCTGATCCCAACTAGGACATATCCGAGGATATATCACATCACTGTTTCAGTTTTGAACGTGTTTTAATTAAAAAATCAACTTTAAATGAAGTTAACGCTTTTAAATGAATGCATTTGATGATTATTTTTCAAATCAAATTTAAAGCACAAAGTTCTATTGAATGAGTTCTTAAAGAAATTTTGCTTCTGCAGAAACTAAATTAATATAACAGAAAATTCTTGACTGCAAGAAAAAAAAAAAAAGGAGAGAAGATTATTGCCCCTTTATTAGACGCGCATGACGTACTTCTGTAACCCTAACATCCCGAGTTTGGTGTGTTCTTCTATTTATAGTTGGCTTCCCAAGAAGTGGCGACGATTCTTCCTGTTGATGAGTGCAGCGTCTAGAAAGTACTACGCATCTTTCGCCCTCTGACTTTTGACTATGACGGATTATCTTTTCGCTTTTAATAAAATCCGGTACGACAGTAAAGTCTTCTAATGACGTCTTCTGAAGTTCAGTCAAAAATCAAATAAACTTTACGGTGTTAATAAAAAAGCGATTTCTCTCTCTCTCTCTCTCTCTCTCTCTCTCTCTCTTTTTGAACACATCCCCCCCCCAAAAAAAAAAACGTTTATTCACGATATGCTATCTCAACATTATGATTTGTTTCTGTCATTTAAATTCATGCACCTTTCACGTAATCAAAAAAAAAAATAAATAAATAAATAAAAATAAATAAAATAAAATGACAATAATATTGATAACTGATATATATAATTTGCAGTAGTATTATCATAATACATTTCGAATGTATGAATAATCTGCAATTTTATATTAAGAGAGAGAGAAAGAGCTGGAAAAATGTGCATTTATTTTAACTCGATGTGGTTCATTAAAATGAAATTCCATTCATAAATAAATAAATAAAAAATATTTGGAATAATCCTATCTTATCCCAAATGACGGCATAGGTGAGCTGTGGCAAGGAACTTTGTGAAAATCTTTAGAGGGTTGATGGTTTTCATCACTTAGTGTAGCACCGCCATCTTGTTTATTGGAGGCGTATGAAATACAATACCCAATTTATTTCATCTGGCTTACACACTATACTGATTCACGATAAGTGTTCACCTTTCTTGAGGGAATGGTCATTAAAAAAAAAGGGGGGGGGAGAGTGGTGCATGTACAGTTGTGGATATAAACAGGTAAGAGATGAGGTGGGGGGAGCAAATATTATTAATGAGGGATTTTAATACGGGAAACAATGATTGAAAAAAAATGCAAAAAATGTACAGTTAGGATTAAACTGCATCTATTATTACCGATAGCTTACGCTAACTAAATTTTTAATTAAAGAGTGTAGAGAAAAGAAATTCAATGACAACAAAGCCAGGAATGCTAAGATTAACCTGAAATGATTTTATAGCAAAGTAAAAAGGAATAGGGGTAGCATAAAAGAATTATGCACAACTGGCTTTCCTCGGGAATAATTTGAATTATCTAGAGTTTTCAATGAATTTAATAATAATTTTGTGAGTGTATTAGTGAACACTTAGTCTAAATTCTTAGTCTTAGTCATTTAGAAGAAAAATCCTACTTGAGATGGAAGATGTGTCTAATGTAATACAGGAATGGGAAATTGTTTGTATCTTGGCAGCTGATGAAGTTGGAGTTAGAGCTGATACATCTCTTTTGGTGGCGACCATATATGTGTCGGGAAGAAGCATTCCAATTTTGATTATCTTCAATGAATTTTCTAAGATTAGAATAGTACTTTTGATTAGAAATTTTAGTGTTATTCCAATTCATA